>NC_086455.1:131787465-132068209 GCF_028390025.1 Pseudophryne corroboree
AGCGGGCAAAAGGTTCCTCTTTTCTGCCCCGTGGCAGAGGGAGAGGAAAAAGGCTGCAGCAAACAGCTAGTTCCCAGGAACAGAAGCCCTCTCCCGCTTCTGCCAAGCCCTCAGCATGACGCTTGGGCTTTACAAGCGGACTCAGGCACGGTGGGGGCCCGTCTCAAGAATTTCAGCGCGCAGTGGGCTCACTCGCAAGTAGACCCCTGGATCCTTCAGGTGATATCTCAGGGGTACAAATTGGAATTCGAGACGTCTCCCCCTCGCCGTTTCCTAAAGTCTGCTTTACCGACGTCTCCCTCCGACAGGGAGGCAGTATTGGAAGCCATTCACAAGCTGTATTCCCAGCAGGTGATAATCAAGGTACCCCTCCTGCAACAGGGAAAGGGGTATTATTCCACACTGTTCGTGGTACCGAAGCCGGACGGCTCGGTGAGACCGATTTTAAATCTAAAATCTTTGAACACTTACATACAGAGGTTCAAATTCAAGATGGAGTCACTCAGAGCGGTGATTGCGAACCTGGAAGAAGGGGACTATATGGTGTCTCTGGACATCAAGGATGCTTACCTTCATGTCCCAATTTACCCTTCTCACCAAGGGTACCTCAGGTTTGTGGTACAGAACTGTCACTATCAGCTTCAGACGCTGCCGTTTGGATTGTCCACGGCACCCCGGGTCTTTACCAAGGTAATGGCCGAAATGATGATACTCCTTCGAAGGAAGGGAGTTTTAGTTATCCCTTACTTGGACGATCTCCTGATAAGGGTAAGATCCAGGGAACAGTTGGAGGTCGGAGTAGCACTATCTCAGGTAGTGTTGCGGCAGCATGGTTGGATTCTCAATATTCCAAAATCGCAGCTGATTCTGACGACTCGTCTTCTGTTCCTAGGGATGATCCTGGACACAGTCCAGAAAAAGGTGTTTCTCCCGGAGTAGAAAGCCAGGGAGTTATCCGAGCTAGTCAGGAACCTCCTAAAACCAAGCCAGGTCTCAGTGCATCAATGCACAAGGGTCCTGGGGAAAATGGTGGCTTCCTACGAAGCAATCCCATTCGGCAGATTCCACGCAAAAACTTTCCAGTGGGACCTGCTGGACAAATGGTCCGGGTCGCATCTTCAGATGCATCAGCGGATAACCCTGTCACCAAGGACAAGGGTGTCTCTCCTGTGGTGGTTGCAGAGTGCTCATCTTCTAGAGGGCCGCAGATTCGGCATTCAGGACTGGGTCCTGGTGACCACGGATGCCAGCCTGCGAGGCTGGGGAGCAGTCACACAGGGAAGGAATTTCCAGGGCTTATGGTCAAGCCTGGAGACATCACTTCACATAAATATCCTGGAGCTAAGGGCCATTTACAATGCTCTAAGCCTAGCAAGACCTCTGCTTCAAGGTCAGCCGGTGTTGATCCAGTCGGAAAGCAGGAGGGCAATGGCAGAAGCTGCAAGGATTCTTCGCTGGGCGGAAAATCATGTGATAGCACTGTCAGCAGTGTTCATTCCGGGAGTGGACAACTGGGAAGCAGACTTCCTCAGCAGGCACGACCTCCACCCGGGAGAGTGGGGACATCATCCAGAAGTCTTCCACATGATTGTAAA
Organism: Pseudophryne corroboree; assembly: GCF_028390025.1. Classification (NCBI taxonomy): domain Eukaryota; kingdom Metazoa; phylum Chordata; class Amphibia; order Anura; family Myobatrachidae; genus Pseudophryne; species Pseudophryne corroboree. The sequence goes on from NC_086455.1 coordinate 131,789,061, forward strand.
CCGTTGGGAAAAACCAAAAGGTGGACATGATGGCGTCCCACCTCAACAAAAAACTGGACAGGTATTGCACCAGGTCAAGAGACCCTCAGGTAATAGCTGTGGACGCTCTGGTAACGCCGTGGGTGTACCAGTCAGTGTATGTGTTCCCTCCTCTGCCTCTCATACCCAAGGTACTGAGAATTATACGACGGAGAGGAGTAAGAACTATACTCGTGGCTCCGGATTGGCCAAGAAGGACTTGGTACCCGGAACTTCAAGAGATGCTCACGGAGGATCCGTGGCCTCTACCTCTTAGAAGGGACCTGCTCCAGCAAGGACCCTGTCTGTTCCAAGACTTACCGCGGCTGCGTTTGACGGCATGGCGGTTGAACGCCGGATCCTGAAGGAAAAAGGCATTCCGGATGAAGTCATCCCTACCCTGATCAAAGCCAGGAAGGATGTAACCGCAAAACATTATCACCGCATTTGGTGAAAATATGTTGCGTGGTGCGAGGCCAGTAAGGCCCCGATGGACGAATTTCAACTGGGTCGATTCCTACATTTCCCGCAAACAGGAGTGTCTATGGGCCTGAAATTGGGGTCCATTAAGGTTCAAATTTCGGCCCTGTCAATTTTCTTCCAGAAAGAGCTAGCTTCAGTCCCTGAAGTTCAGACGTTTGTAATAGGGGTACTGCATATACAGCCTCCTTTTGTGCCTCCAGTGGCACCTTGGGATCTCAATGTAGTTCTGGGGTTCCTAAAGTCACATTGGTTTGAACCACTTAAATCCGTGGATTTGAAATATCTCACATGGAAAGTGGTCATGCTATTGGCCCTGGCCTCGGCCAGGCGCGTGTCAGAATTGGCGGCTTTATCCTGTAAAAGCCCTTATCTGATTTTCCATTCGGACAGGGCGGAATTGAGGACTCGTCCTCAGTTTCTCCCTAAGGTGGTTTCAGCGTTTCACTTGAACCAACCTATTGTGGTGCCTGCGGCTACTAGGGACTTGGAGGACTCCAAATTGCTAGACGTTGTCAGGGCCCTGAAAATATATGTTTCCAGGACGGCTGGAGTCAGAAAATCTGACTCGCTGTTTATCCTGTATGCACCCAACAAGCTGGGTGCTCCTGCTTCTAAGCAGACTATTGCTCGTTGGATTTGTAGTACAATTCAGCTTGCACATTCTGTGGCAGGCCTGCCACAACCAAAATCTGTAAATGCCCACTCCACAAGGAAGGTGGGCTCATCTTGGGCGGCTGCCCGAGGGGTCTCGGCTTTACAACTTTGCCGAGCAGCTACTTGGTCAGGAGCAAATACGTTTGCAAAATTCTACAAATTTGATACCCTGGCTGAGGAGGACCTGGAGTTCTCTCATTCGGTGCTGCAGAGTCATCCGCACTCTCCCGCCCGTTTGGGAGCTTTGGTATAATCCCCATGGTCCTTACGGAGTTCCCAGCATCCACTAGGACGTCAGAGAAAATAAGATTTTACTCACCGGTAAATCTATTTCTCGTAGTCCGTAGTGGATGCTGGGCGCCCATCCCAAGTGCGGATTATCTGCAATACTTGTACATAGTTATTGTTAACTAAATCGGGTTATTGTTGTTGTGAGACATCTTTTCAGAGGCTCCTCTGTTATCATGCTGTTAACTGGGTTCAGATCACAAGTTGTACGGTGTGACTGGTATGAGTCTTACCCGGGATTCATAAATCCTTCCTTATTGTGTACGCTCGTCCGGGCACAGTATCCTAACTGAGGCTTGGAGGAGGGTCATAGGGGGAGGAGCCAGTGCACACCAGGTAGTCCTAAAGCTTTACTTTTGTGCCCAGTCTCCTGCGGAGCCGCTATTCCCCATGGTCCTTACGGAGTTCCCAGCATCCACTACGGACTACGAGAAATAGATTTACCGGTAAGTAAAAAGAGGATTTTGGTACTTACCGATAAAACCATTTCTCTGAATCCTCTAGGGGACACTGGAGTCCTATACAGTAGGGGTGTGAAGCCTTGAACCGGAGGTGTGGCACAATCTTAAATTAGCATTGTCTGCACAGCCGGCTCCTCCCCCTTCACATCCCTCCTCCCTCAGTTTGAAGAATTGTGACTGAGAGAATCGGACATGACACTATAGCCCATGGCGAGGAACCGAACCGTACAACATATCAAACAGCGACCAAGAACTCTTAACCGAACAACTAACGCTGTTTGCACGAACTGTTTAAAACAAGAACTTAGAACACAGCAGGCTGACAGCACCGAGGCGGGCGTCCAGTGTCCCCTAGAGGATTCAGAGAAATGGATTTATCGGTAAGTACCAAAATCCTCTTTTCTCTTTCATCCACTAGGGGACACTGGAGTCCTATAAAGTAGGGGACGTCCCAAAGTTTTCCCCCAGGGAGGGAGTGCCTGCAAAACTAAAACGTCCGAACTTAGATTCTCCGGACGCAAAAGTATCAAACTTGTAAAATCTTGCGAACGTGTGGGCTGAAGACCACGTCGCCGCTCTGCAAAGTTGAGTAGTGGAAGCACCTCTGGCAGCCGCCCACGAGGCACCCACTGATCGGGAAGTATGAGCACCGGTCTGAACCGGAATCTGTTTGCCACAGGCAATATAAGCCTGCCGAATAGCAAGTCTAATCCATCTGGACAAGGTCTGTTTAGAGGCCGGCCAACCCTTCTTTGGCCCATCATAAAGAACAAACAAATGGTCCGACTTTCTGAAGGACGACGTAACCTGTACGTATACCCGTAAAGCTCGGACAACATCCAATGACACGTCCTCATCTGTGAGACCCTGGAAAGACGGGACCACTATTGGTTGGTTTACATGAAACCCCGACACCACCTTCGGAAGGAAGTCTGCTCTTGTACGGAGTTCCGCCCTATCCTCATGAAAAACTAAGAAAAGGCTCTTACAGGATAAAGCTCCCAACTCAGAAACCCGCCTAGCCGAAGCCAAGGCTAGTAATAACGTGACCTTCCAAGAAATATATTTCAGGTCTGTACTTGTCAACGGCTCAAAGGCCGGTGACTTCAAATATTCTAACACCAAACCTAAGTCCCATGGTGCCATGGGAGGACGAAAAGGGGGTTGAATCCTCAGAACCCCTTGTAAAAAGGTTTGAATCTCTGGCAAGGATGCTAGCCGCTGTTGGAAAAGGATGGAGAGAGCCGAAATCTGAACCTTCAAAGAGCCCAGTCTGAGTCCTCCTTCTAGACCGGCCTGAAGGAACAATAGAAGTCGCGATAAATGGAAATTTGATGAGTTCCATCCCCGTTCCTGACACCAAGCCATGTACCGTCTCCAAATCCTGTAGTAGTGCCTGGCTGTGACCGGCTTCCTAGCGGCAATCATTGTAGGAATGGCCGTTCGTGGGATCCCTTTGTCTCTTAAGATCCGGGTTTCAATAGCCACGCCGTCAAACGCAGCCTGTTTAGGTCGGGGTGCAGGAACGGTTCCTGAGATAGCAGGTCCTCTCTCTGAGGTAACCTCCAAGGATCCTCCGCCAGTAACCCTCGCAGGTCGGTGTACCAACTCCTGCGGGGCCAATCTGGTGCGATTAGAATAACCCACACTCGTTCCCGCTTTACTCTTTTCAGAACCCTGGGTATGAGTGGGAATGGTGGAAATATGTAAACCCTTCTGTAACACCACGGAAGTGTCAATGCGTCCACTCCTTCTGCTGCTGGATCTCGAGTTCTTGACACATATCTGGGCAGTTGATGGTTTTGTCGAGACGCCATTAGGTCCACCTGAGGTAGACCCCATCTTCTCACAATCATGTTGAAAATCCGTGGATGAAGGCACCACTCCCCCGGATGCATGTCCTGGCGACTGAGGTAATCTGCTTCCCAGTTCTCCACCCCTGGAATGAACACTGCGGAGAGAATGATGTCTCGTCTTTCTGCCCACAACAAGATCTTTGTGGCCTCCTTTAACGCCATCCTGCTCTTTGTTCCTCCTTGACGGTTTATGTAAGCCGTCGTCGTGACATTGTCTGACTGAATCCTGATGTTTTGATTCATGACTAGGTCCTCTGCTAAGAGAAGAGCATTGTAGACTGCTCTTAGTTCGAGGATATTTATGGGTAATTTGCTTTCCTGTAGCGTCCATCGTCCCTGAAACTGATGGTCGGCTAGGACGGCTCCCCAACCTCTGAGACTGGCGTCCGTCGTCAAGATCTTCCAATCCCAAATGCCGCATCTCTTGCCGGCTGTAAGGTTCTTGTGTAAAGACCACCATATCAAGGAGACCCTTACTTGTGGTTGAAGTCGAATTTTCCGTTGGAGAAGCCAGTGTGAGCCTGCTCCCTGAGCAATGAGGTTCATTTGGAATGGTCGTGAATGAAGTCTGCCGTACTGGAGAGCTTCGAACGACGCCACCATCTTCCCGAGAAGTTTCACACAGAGGTGCAGAGAAACGGTCTGCGTCCTCAGTACCTGAGCCACTAATCTCTGTAGGTCCTGTACCTTGTTCTCTGGTAGGAACACACGTAATAGGACCGTGTCCAAGATGAGACCGAGGAATTGAATCCGTTGAGTCGGTATGAGGTTGGACTTTTTGAAATTGACAATCCATCCATGTTGAATTAGAAATTGATGGGATGTCTGAACATCCTTGATCAGTCGATTCTGAGATGGAGCTTTGATCAGTAAATCGTCCAGATAAGGTATAATCGTGACCCCCAACAGTCTTAGTCCTGCCACCATGATCGCCATGATCTTTGTGAAAATTCTTGGGGCTGACGCTAGACCGAACGGCAAGGCCCGGAATTGGTAGTGCTCCGACACCAGTGCGAACCGCAAGTAAGCCTGGTGAGGAGCCCAGATTGGGATATGCAGATATGCATCCTTTATGTCCATGGATACCATGAACTCGCTTGGTTCTAAGCCTGCAATAACGATTGGATTGATTCCATCTTGAATCTGTAGACTCTTAAAAACTGGTTGAAAACTTTTAAATTGAGAATTGGTCTGACTGTCCCGTCTGGTTTTGGCACGACAAAAAGATTGGAATAGAACCCTGTTGCTCTCTGAGAAGCGGGAACCGGAATAATGACCTCTGCTTGTAGTAATTTTTGAATTGCTGCCCGTAGTGCCCTTGCTTTCTGAGGGCACTGAGGCAATCCTGTTGTAAAAAACTGACTGTGAGGCCTCTGTTGAAACTCCAGTTTGTATCCCTGAGAGATTAAGGTTGTTCACCCAAAGCTCTGGTGAGGTTTTGGCCCAAATGTCCTGAAAACCTTCCAGTCGGCCGCCCACCAAGGGGGACCCCAGGTGAGCTGGGAGGCCGTCATGCCACGGTCTTGTCAGCAGGTTTATCCTGCTTTCTGGTTGCTGCTTGCGAGCGGCCTCTACCTCTGCCCCCGCGTGCTTGTGTACCGAAACCTCTACCTCGGGCTCGAAAGGACTGTGATCTAAATGAAGTAAACGATGGTCCCGAATAACCTCTCCTAGTTTGTGGAGCGGTTCTCGTATAAGGAGTAGGCAGAAAAGTGGACTTCCCCGCTGTAGCCTGCGAAATCCACTTGTCCAACTCTGATCCGAACAGCATTTCACCCCCAAAGGGGATGGATTCTACCGCCTTTTTGGTGTCAGAGTCTCCTTGCCATTCTCTGAGCCATAAAATCCTCCTAGCCGATATGGCCGATGCAGATATGCGCTAACTATTCTGCTAATATCCTTAGAAGCCTGACACAAGTATGTAGCAGATTCTCGAATGTGTTCCGCCAACTGTGTAATCTCTTCTAAGCTATTTTCCTCCTCAATAGCTTGTACAATACGGCCGGACCATGCACCCATGGCCTTGTTGACCCAAGCACAGATGATCGCAGGTCTCTGCGCTGCACCTGCTGCTACAAATATTGATTTTAACGCAGTCTCAACCTTACGGTCGGACGCATCCTTTAAAGTAGTTACGTTAGGAATTGGCAAGATTGTCTTCTTTGACAACCTTCCTAGTGAAGCATCCACTACCGGTGGGTTTTCCCACTTGTCCATTACACCCTTAGGTAGGGGGTAAGTTACCTGAAAACGTTTCGGAAATTGAAAACGTTTGTCAGGTTGTTTCCAAGCCTCCTCCATCTGAGACTGGAGGGATTTAGGAATGGGGAACGCTGCTGAACGCGGCTTCTGGGATTCGAACAAATCGAAATCCTCCGGCTCCCGGACTTCCTCTTCCTTAAAGCTTAGGATGTCCTCAACCGCGTCAATTAAGGAATCCAGACCAGAGATCGCCGAGTCTTCTTCAGGAAAATCAGCGTTTAGGTTAGGTTCAATTAACTCACCTTCTTCCGTATCCAGAAGAAAACTCTTCCTCCTCAGTTTCTGGTATAATAGGAAGAGTTCTTTTAACAGCCTTGCGCACACTCGTTTCTGCGTGTGCGGGCGGTGTTAACTTAATGAGAGATTCCTCCATTGTCTTTGAGAATCCCGCAGCCCATTCTGATTGCTGCTTGCGGGATTCTGCCATTTCCTTGGAGATTCTATTGGCAAGGTTGTCTTCCCAAGCCTTAGGCAGAGCACTGCTCCCAGGTTGAGCGTCCTTGTCTAAGCAGGAGTCGCACACCCCGAAGCTGCCAACCCGCGTGCTCTTCTTGTTACATTTCGTACAAACATAGCAGGTCTTTGAGGTCTTGGTAGCCTTAGACATGTTGTTTTTCTTTTTAACACCCCTTACCAGGGTATTACGCAGCGCTTTCACCCTTTAAACTAGGAAGAGAAAGACTGGGGGATGACGGAAGCAAAGGTATTGGACCCGGCTGGAATTACATGTCCCCATTTCTTTATAAAAGGAACAGGTCAAAAAATTTAAAAAAATAAAAAATTTAAAACACCAGCCGACTCTCAACCCTCACACCCCAACTGTAATTCAGCTACGATGTTAGAGTTGGCTTGCTTCTGTGTATTTTCTCCGGGATCTTTGAACAGACGTCCCTTGAAAATATAATTTGTAAAGTTTAATTTTTCAGGAGATCCTCATATATATATATATATATATATATATATATATATATATATATATATATATATATACACATATACACACACACACACACACACATTTCCCCAGCAGAGGGAGCTGTTTCCTAACGCTCTCTATTATCTTATGCCTGTACTAACCAGGCCGAGCAGCAGGGGGAGTTATTGCTTCTGTACACTACTGGTGGGGGAAGGGGAGGACCCATCCCTCACCTCATCCTGGCGCCAAAACGAGCAAACTTGATCCCCACTATGTAAGTTCATATGTGTGGTTCTCTGTGCTGTTTGTTTTTAACATTTATCACCCCCTCTGCCGCTGTACAGCGCGCTCCGGACCCGCCGGCTGGCGCGCACGTGACGGGTCCGTCTTCCGCAGCGGTGCCCATGCTCTCCGCACACGAGTCCCCGCATTTGCAGGTCGCCCAGGGGCCGCCGGCTGGCGCGCGCGACGGGTCCGTCTCCCGTAGCGGCGCCCGTTCTCCGCTCTGTTCTTGCTGTGCAGCGCGTCGCTTCTGCCGTCCCCCCCTGCTACAGGGAAGACAGGCTGTTTAGTCCCGCGCCGCACTAAGTCTCCCACGCGCCGCCATGCCCATCCTCCCTGATTAGCTGTATAAAAGGGAGTTTAGACAATCTTTGCAGTAGAGGTTTTATAGAGAGAGAAAAATAAAAAAAATAAAAGTAAATATCCTTTCTAACTGGATCCCTAGCCTAAGCTTTTACCAGTACTCACTATTTGTTGATTTGAGGATCTCCTGTGGAGAGATGCAGGTCCCTTCAATAGGGATCTTTGTCTCTCTGATCTTAGGCAGCTTTGTCCCCCCTTTATTAGGGTTACGCAGCCCCTTTTAGATATTTCTGTCAGGAGCTCAAGTGCTCCACGTATTGTGCCTCCAGCACAATTCTTCAAACTGAGGGAGGAGGGATGTGAAGGGGGAGGAGCCGGCTGTGCAGACAATGCTAATTTAAGATTGTGCCACACCTCCGGTTCAAGGCTTCACACCCCTACTGTATAGGACTCCAGTGTCCCCTAGTGGATGAAAGAGAAATCTTATTTTCCCTGTTGCAGGAGGGGTACCTTGATTATCACCTGCTGGGAATACAGCTTGTGAATGGCTTCCAATACTGCCTCCCTGTCGGAGGGAGACGTCGGTAAGGCAGACTTTAGGAAACGGCGAGGGGGAGACGTCTCGAATTCCAATTTGTACCCCTGAGATACCACCTGAAGGATCCAGGGGTCCACTTGCGAGTGAGCCCACTGCGCGCTGAAATTCTTGAGACGGGCCCCCACCGTGCCTGAGTCCGCTTGTAAAGCCCCAGCGTCATGCTGAGGACTTGGCAGAGGCGGGAGAGGGCTTCTGTTCCTGAGAACTGGCTGTTTGCTGCAGCCTTTTTCCTCTCCCTCTGCCACGGGGCAGAAAAGAGGAACCTTTTGCCCGCTTGCCCTTATGGGGCCGAAAGGACTGCGCCTGATAATACGGCGTCTTCTTATGTTGAGAGGCTACCTGGGGTAAAAATGTGGATTTCCCAGCAGTTGCCGTGGCTACCAGGTCTGATAGACCTACCCCAAATAACTCCTCCCCCTTATAAGGCAATACTTCCATATGCCTTTTGGAATCCGCATCACCTGACCACTGCCGCGTCCATAACCCTCTTCTGGCAGAAATGGACAGCGCACTTACTCTTGATGCCAGTCGGCAAATATCCCTCTGTGCATCACGCATATATAAAAATGCATCTTTTAAATGCTCTATAGTCAGTAATATACTGTCCCTATCTAGGGTATCAATATTTTCAGTCAGGGAATCCGACCAAGCCACCCCAGCACTGCACATCCAGGCTGAGGCGATTGCTGGTCGCAGTATCACACCCGTGTGAGTGTATATACATTTTAAGATATTCTCCTGCTTTCTGTCGGCAGGTTCCTTTAGGGCGGCCGTCTCAGGAGAGGGTAGTGCCACCTGTTTAGACAAGCGTGTGAGCGCTTTATCCACCCTAGGGGGTGTTTCCCAACGTGCCCTATCCTCTGGCGGGAAGGGGTATGAAGATAATAACCTTTTAGGAATTATCAGTTTTTTATCGGGGGAAACCCACGCCTCATCACACACTTCACTTAATTCCTCGGATGCAGGAAAAACTACAGGCAGTTTTTTCTCACCAAACATAATACCCTTTTTAGTGGTACTTGTATTATCAGAAATATGTAATACAGTTTTCATTGCCTCAATCATGTAACGTGTGGCCCTACTGGAAGTCACATTCGTCTCTTCATCGTTGACACTGGAGTCAGTATCCGTGTCGGCGTCTGTGTCTGCCATCTGAGGTAACGGGCGTTTTAGAGCCCCTGATGGCCTTTGAGACCCCTGGACAGGCACAAGCTGAGTAGCCGGCTGTCTCATGTCGTCAACTGTCTTTTGTAAAGAGCTGACACTGTCACGTAATTCCTTCCATAAGCCCATCCACTCAGGTGTCGACTCCCTAGGGGGTGACATCTCTATTATAGGCAATTGCTCCGCCTCCACATCATTTTCCTCCTCAAACATGTCGACACAATCGTACCGACACACCGCACACACACAGGGAATGCTCTGATAGAGGACAGGACCCCACTAGCCCTTTGGGGAGACAGAGGGCGAGTATGCCAGCACACACCAGAGCGCTATATATACACAGGGATACCACTTATATAATGTGTTTTTCCCTTATAGCTGCTGATATTATCAAACTGCGCCAAATTAGTGCCCCCCTCTCTTGTTTTACCCTTTTCTGTAGTGCAGGACTGCAGGGGAGAGTCAGGGAGACGTCCTTCCAGCGGAGCTGGGAGGGAAAATGGCGCCAGTGTGCTGAGGAGATAGGCTCTGCCCCCTTCTCGGCGGACTTTTCTCCCGCTCTTTGCTATATTCTGGCAGGGGTTAAAATACATCCATATAGCCCTGGGAGTTATATGTGATGTATTTTCGCCAGCCAAGGTGTTTTTACTGCTGCTCAGGGCGCCCCCCCCTAGCGCCCTGCACCCTCAGTGACCGGAGTGTGAAGTGTGCCTGAGGAGCAATGGCGCACAGCTGCAGTGCTGTGCGCTACCTTGGTGAAGACTGGATGTCTTCTGCCGCCGATTTTCCGGACCTCTTCTTGCTTCTGGCTCTGTAAGGGGGCCGGCGGCGCGGCTCTGGGACCGGACTCCGAGGCTGGGCCTGTGTTCGGTCCCTCTGGAGCTAATGGTGTCCAGTAGCCAAGAAGCCCAAGCTGGCTGCAAGCAGGCAGGTACGCTTCTTCTCCCCTTAGTCCCTCGATGCAGTGAGCCTGTTGCCAGCAGGTCTCACTGAAAATAAAAAACCTAAAACTAAACTTTTTCTAAGAAACTCAGGAGAGCCTCCTAGAATGCACCCTTCTCGGCCGGGCACAAAATTCTAACTGAGGCTTGGAGGAGGATCATAGGGGGAGGAGCCAGTGCACACCAGGTAGTCCTAAAGCTTTACTTTTGTGCCCAGTCTCCTGCGGAGCCGCTATTCCCCATGGTCCTTACGGAGTTCCCAGCATCCACTAGGACGTCAGAGAAACACACTACAAGCTGATCCAACTTTGATGTAATGTCCTTAAAACAAGTCAAAATGAGGGTCAGGTGTGTGTGGCACCCACATGCCTGTATGACCTGCCTACAACGCCTGGGCATGCTCCTGATGAGGTGGCGGGTGGTCTCCTGAGGGATCTCCTCCCAGACCTGGACTAAAGCATCCGCCAACTCCTGGACAGTCTGTGGTGCAACGTGGCGTTGGTGTATGGAGAGAGACATGATGTCCCAGATGTGCTCAATTGGATTCAGGTCTGGGCAACGGGCGGGCCAGTCCATAGCATCAAAGCCTTCGTCTTGCAGGAACTGCTGACACACTCCAGCCACATGAGGTCTAGCATTGTCTTGCATTAGGAGGAACCCAGGGTAAGCCAAGGCAGTTGGGATGAGTGCCGGCCCATACACAATTTATATCTCTCTCTCTATTTTATATATATCTATATATCTATCTATCTCTATATATCTATCTCTATATATCTATCTCTATATATCTATCTATATCTATATATATATCTATATATATATATATCTATATATCTATCTATCTATCTATCTATATATCTCTATCTATCTATATATATCTCTATCTATAAAAAAAAATTCTCCATTTCTTTTCCAAGCATCGATGGAGAACATCGAGACCATTGCGGCTTTCATTTTGAAAGCTAGGACAGCCACCAGGTATACATGGGGGGTCTGGAGGTGGCTTGGGACGGAGTATGTCCATAGCCACTGGGTGGGGGGGTCCTGCTGTGTTGACCAATCAGCAGTGATCGGCAGCTCGGTAATCAGTAGGGGAGAATGAAGGGAGGTGGACGGACCATCCGCCTGACAGCAGAAGCGGAAAGAAGTTTCCCTTCCCTGCCGCTGCTAACGCTGTTTATCTGACTGGCCGCATCCAAAGTCAGAGATTGGTTTGTAGGCAACTCAACAAAACCTTGAGTGCTGATTATGCGTTCTTTTGCGAGTCCTTTAGTTCTTTCAGATCTGATATGGCTCCTGCAACAAGCTATGCCTAAGTGGTGTGGCCCGGGAGATGAGATTTAAAACAATCTTGATGTGTGGCATTGGATTGTTTCTACTGACACGGATATTCAGCTGCCTGTTCCAGACCACTCTTTTCTAACTACTGCACGGCTCATTCCTGACTTGAAACTTGACTCGTGGATTGCATTGCGCCTTTCAAATCTCCAAAATGTTTTTGAGGGAATCTTAGCTTCCTTTTCCTGAATTCAGACACAATTTAACGTCCTTACACATGACTTTCACAAGTGTCTGCAACTACATCATTGGTTGAACTCTCACCTTGAAAAAGCGCTTGCTCTCCCCCCACTTCCCTAAATTGTTACATTCTAGTCTGACTTCACCTTCTCACAGAGGTGGTATATCAAAGTGGTATCAGTATATGGTGCTGAACCTTAAAAATAGGATACTACCAGCTCATGTTAAGTGGGAAGGAGACTTGGCTAGAGTACTTCGAGAAGATGAATGGGACTCTATGTCTCACTCTTGTTTTAAACTATCCAAATGCTTGAGCCATTCTGAGATGTTTTATAAACTTTGTCAGATGGTGTATTTTATGCCAGAGAGGCAACACAACATATAGCCCATCACCTATCGGCACAGCTGAAGGAATTGTGGTTCTGTCAGGACTATTTATCATATATTCTGGGAATGTACTGTTCTGAGGCTGCTCTGGTCTGAAATATTTTATCTTATACATGCTGTACTGAATGTAGTTGTGCCTGCTGATCCTTTAGTTTATTTCACCACTCTGCCCAGACAGACACTGCTTTGTGGAGATGCCTATATTTTAGGTCATAATTTAATATCCACCAAAGATGCTATAGCACAACTGTGGCAGTCGGCTTCTGTGCCTAATATACGTCTCATGACTCAAGCATTTTTTATTTGAAACCGCCAACTGTAATTATTCTCCAACAGATATGAAGTGGTTTAAGTAGAGCAAATACAGGGAGTCGTGGACAGCTCACAATATATAGTGAGCCTGTAGATCTCACTGTTCTGCATTCCCATGGAGATGATTCTGACTCTTGAACTGTGTTGATTTTCATGTATTTTGTATATAGTTGGTACTTTTGATGTACTTCCACTGTCTTTCCCTGTCTGTCTATGTCTTGCCCTTTTGTGTCAACCCTCTCTAGGTTTGTCCGTCGATATTTCTGTTCGGTTACATATGGAGTTTTATGCCTATGATGCTTTTTTTGTGTCATCGTGAAATTGGATATCATATTCACTGTATGTCATGCTTTCACTTTGTTTAAACCAATAAAAAATTGAGGGGGGAAAAAAAAAAAAAAAAAAAGCCTAGCATAAACACTATTATATGCCGGTACCACATATTTTAAGACACAAAGCCTAAAAACTTAAAAATTGCTCCAGGTTTAATCAAATGAACCCTATAATTGTATATGGAAACCTGACTCTTACCTGCACTTACACATGGGCTCTGAATGGAGGAAGAAAGCGCTGACAACTTTGTTTCAGGAGCTGTTAATTCTTGTGAGTTTGCTAATCTCCAGCCAATATTTTGAGAGCGAATGTTGGAAGTAAATCCCGTATTCTATAAGGAATCCATAAACATACTGATTAAAATGGAATTTGGTGGCAAATTTAGTCAAATAGTTCGGATCAGTAAAAATGTAAATCAAATTGTAAACTGTAGTCTGCATACTCGAACGCTGCACAGTGAGTGGCAATTTTAAAAAGTGGAATATATTCAACATTCTCTGGTGCATGCTTGAAATCAAAATGACTAAAACTTTTCAGCCTATGGGGTTACAAACAAAAATCAGCAAGGTCAAAGCTACCGTAGCATAATATACAGCTGAACTTGCTGTACACGGAAACATTCAAATATACAAATTACCAATTTAATTTTTTTTGCCCTAAATCTAAATTGGACCCAGTGTCAAACAATTATAATCTATAGACTTTTAATCGTATCTTGGAATCAGACGTCCAAATGAATATACGTAAGCAAAAGACTGTCCATCCAAATTTAACCCCCATTGAGAGACATGCCTTAAAATCTTGATCCCAAAATAAGTATTTAATTATCCGTCAATCGGACAAAGGGGGCGCAATTGTTTTGCAGGATTACAACAAGGAGGTTATGATCCAATTATTGGATAAAGATGTCTACTGCAGACACCCAGGAGATCCATCAGCTGTATGTAAAAAACAGCTGTCGGAACAATTAACATTAGCATGTGATGCCAGACTGATTAATGAAAAAAATCAAAGACACACTTTTTTTCTTCTCTCTCCTGTAATCCCCATATTTTTTTATTTTTTTTTTAACTATAACCAAGGTACATAAAGGGTTAGACCCTCCACCCGAATGCGCTTTTGTATCTGCACATGGCTCGCTATTCCAACCGCTAGCTGAATTTTTGGATTCAGTTCTACAGCCCTTAGTACAAAGAGGGCCTACTTTTTGACTAGACACTACAGCTTATCTCCAAGTACTCCCCAGTATTCCAGCTGATGGTTGGTTAGTTTGCATTGACGTGGTCAATCTATACATGTCTATTCCCCATACTTTGGGGTTACACTCTTTGAAACATTTTTTACTCACTAAGTGAGTTTTCTGGGGGCAAAATTGAAATAATATTGCATATGTTTGAATTAATTTTGAATAATAACTTCTTTATATATGACAGCATGTTTTTTTACAAACCAAGGGTTGTGCCATGGGTAGTTCCATGGCACCTGTGTATGCTAATATTGTGATGTTCTTAATTGAATATAGTTTATTTTTTTCAGACAGTACGATTTCATCACATATATTATCCTTTTCAAGGTATATATATGATCTTTTTCTGGTATGTCATGGTGATATTACACAACTCTGCCAGTTGTTAGAGGTTCACAATAATTCTGAAAGTCCAATCAAGTTCTGCAGCTGTGTTCTGGTGTTTGCCGTGAGGATTATGTATTAAACCAAGTTATAACAAGCCAGTTTCCTTTTATGCTTTTAAAATAAAAAATGTATTAAAACGGACCATCGGATCAAAATTTGGATTGCACCTCCAGTGTATAGAATTTAATAAACTACAAAAACGGTCCTGTCACTTTTTACAGTATCTGATACAGGTGCTCCTCGGGTAATGCCAAGAACCATGGATTAATATTTAATTACATTAAGACAGCTCAAATTTACAGGATCCAGTCCCTAGGTCGACACTATCTAGGGCAGGCATTCCCAACCACGGTCCTCAAGGCACACCAACAGTGCAGGTTTTAGTGATATCCAGGCTGCAGCACAGATGATTAAATCAAAATAACTAAGGTACTAATTAAGTCACCTGTGCTCAAGCCTGGATATCACTAAACCCTGCACTGTTGGTGTGCCTTGAGGACCGTGGTTGGGAATGCCTGATCTAGGGTGACCACTATTGGTCGACAGGGTTTCTAAGTCGACAGGTCAAAAGGTTGTCATGAGAGTTTCACAATTTTTTTTAATTTAATTTAATTTTTTTTAACCTTTTCATACTTAACAATCCACATGGACTACAATTGGGAATAGTAACCTGTGCCGAGCGCGGCGGTAGTGGAGTGAGGAGCGAAGCAAACCATGCAAGGGGACACTGTGCACTAATTGGGTTCCCGGTCACTCTACGAAGAAAACGACACCCAAAAACACCATAAAAAACTTATGCCGACCTTTTGACCTAGCACATGTCGACCTAGAGACCCTGTTGACCTAGTTACTGTCGACCAATAATGGTCGACCTAGTTACCATCTACCTTCCATACCACACCCCAAATTTACATCTCTATAGATTTAGCTAATTTTTTTTACATTCCTTTATATTTACAACCATGAAAATCAGAATCTCCGTGCCAAGAACAGCTCGTATACATATATAGCCAGGGGTGCACTCACCAGTCTTATCAATAATTTTATTTACATCACAGTATTTCGGTCCCAAACCTGGACCTTCGTCAAGATCTTGTGAACTCAGCAGGAGCCAGCCTCATGAATATTTGTACATGAAGTACCTCAGCTATGTAAGTTGTTCCCAGCAAATGGATCAGCTGCATTATTGTGAATATTGGTTTATATGACAATTTAAGTCTGTCTAATCCGTGTTTTTAATCAATCAAATGTATGATTTCTTGCCTGGATGTCACATTATTACTACCCACTATGCTTTGCAAAAAAAAGGGCAAAATTTAATGACTGTGTTAAGAATATAACTTATGCAGTTTATAAGTGAAAATTAAGTTGCATCACACATACACAATACCAGTTAAACAAGTGATGAAGAACAGAATCAGCATAACGTTCATAGTAATGGCTTACCACGTCTTTGCTACTTTTTCCCAAGCTGAATCTAAGACGAAGCGACCGGCGCACCATTTCTTTACGACTTATTTTAGGAGAGAAGCAGCCTGTTTTACCAGACTCCACTCTAGAAGAAATTATGGTAAAATAAATTATGTAACTGTAAACTAGGGCATCAAGATGTTATGGCAAGGCAAACCAGAATACATTAAAAGGGCCAAACTCAATAAGCCATGAGCAACTGCTGGTACCACGCCCTGCACGCAACTATCTGCTCTTACCTCCATAGGCTACAAGCATATAATCAGCTAAAAATTTGCAAAGCCGATGGAAACCGTACTGACAGCAGCTCACAGCAAATTGAATTTGGCCCTAAATGAAGAGAAAGCTGAACGGTACGACAAAGTGTTTTACCTATGCACCTTCCGGTTTTCACACCTCTTGCTGCGTCTCAGGTTACCAGAGCTAGAGAGGTATTTGGCACTGCTGACCGATGGTGAGAAAGAGGATTCGGATGTTTCAAGAGAAACACAAGGTCTCCCTTCCGTCTTAGCTTGAAGAGAACAAAAATCTGCAACTTAGTGACTAATACCATACAGATTTAGGACAATATAAAGCTGGATGGCGAAAGTGCATACAGTAGAAAGAGAGAACACATCCTCTGCCTATATTTACCATAAATGATTGCAAATGAAGCAAATTGTTACATTCTACTTCACCAAGTAGGAAATTAGAACAGACAAATGACTGTCAGAAGCAGCCATATGCTATCGTGCACACCATAACTGATTTAATAAGCTCTTCACAGTTTCAATCCAATGATAATTGAATGTACAAAGTTACCAGATTGTTTTACATTACGCATATAGAAAACAGCCTCAGAGTGAACGAAGTGCAAATAGGCAAAACAAAGTGTTCGCCTTTTACACCATTGCACACAGGAGTTGAAAAATAGGATTTTAATTATCTACCGTTAAATCCTTTTCTCGTAGTTCATAAGGGATATTAGGGAGACTTAGTACGATGGGGTACAAACGGGGTTCAAAGGAGCCGGTGCACTTTAAATTTCTTCACTGGGTATGCTGGCTCCTCCCACAGGCAGTTATAGGTAAAACAGTGGCCGAAGAAGAAAGGACATATATGAGAGAAGGAGCATGATAACAAAGAGTGGAGAGATTTAATACCAGCGCACCATGAAAATATAACAACCAGCAACGGCTGGTAACAAAAACAGCAACAGCTGAACAGGTAACCACATAACAGAGAACCTGCAGAAAAGTCAACGCACTGAGGCAGGTGCCCAATATCCCTTATGAACTACGAGAAAAGGATTTACCGGTAGGTAATTA
Organism: Pseudophryne corroboree; assembly: GCF_028390025.1. Taxonomy (NCBI): domain Eukaryota; kingdom Metazoa; phylum Chordata; class Amphibia; order Anura; family Myobatrachidae; genus Pseudophryne; species Pseudophryne corroboree. Next base: position 131,806,247 of record NC_086455.1, read on the forward strand.
AAATCCTATTTTCTCTAGCATCCATAAGGCATATTGGGGAGATTTAGTACAATGGGGACGTCCCAAAGCTTCCAGAACAGGCGGGAATGTGCGGAGACTGCTGCAGCACTACCTGCCCAAACTGGGTATCCTCTCTGGACATGGTATCAAACTTGTTGAACTTCACAAAGGTGTTCTTCCCCGACGAGGTAGCAAGGCATAGTTGCAAGGCCGTGACTCCTCGGGCAGCCGCCCACAAAGAGCCCACAGATCTTGTAAAATGGGCTTTCAGAGACGTAGGAACCAGTAAGGCTGCCATCACATAGGCCTGTTGGATAGTTACCTAAGCCAACGAGCAATGGACTGCTTCGAAGCAAGACAACCCTTTGTCTGCGCATCATAGAGCACGAACAAGGATTCCGTCTTTCTGATCCGAGCCGTTCGCTTGAAATAGATCTTCAAGGCTCGCATAGCATCCAATTCCTACGGAGGAGCAGAAGTGTCAGAAATGGACGGAACCACCTAGTCCGGAGTCCTGCTCTGTCCTCGTAAAAGACCAAGAATGGACTTTTACACGATAAGGCCCCCAATTCTGAGACATGTCTAGCAGAAGCCAGGCCCAGTAACATCACCATCTTCCACGTGAGGTACTTGTCTTCTACAGTCATCAGAGGCTCAAACCAAGCAAGAGGACTGTAGAAATTCCAACACCACATTCAAATCCCAGGGCACCGTAGGCGGCACAAAAGGAGGTTATATGTGAAGCACTCCTTGCAAGAAGGTCTGAACTTCTGGCAACAGTGCCAATTTATTCTAAAAGAAAATGGAGAGCTGAAATCTGGACCTTAATAGAACCCAGACGCAAGCCCTTATCAACACCTGCCTGCAGAAAACGCAAGAATCGTCCCAAGTGGAACTCTGCAGGTGGATACGTGCGTTCCTCGCACCAAGAGACATATCTTCTCCAGATAAGATGATAGTGTTTTGACGTCACCGGTTTCCAGGCCTGAACCATGGTAGCGATAACCTTTTTGGACAAGCCCTTGTGAGCTAGGATGTTCCGCTCAACCTCCATGCCGTCAAACAAAGTCGCCGTAAGTCCGGGTAGACGAACAGTCCTTGTTGAAGATCGCTTCTTAGTGGTAGAGGCCAAGGGTCTTCGACGGACATGTCCAGATGAGCCGCGTACCACGCCCTCTGAGGCCAATCCGGGGCAATCGCAATTGCCTGGACTCCTTGATTTCTGAATCGCTTGAGCACCCCTTGGGAGCAACGGAAATTGGAGGAAACGAGTAGACCGGCCAGTAAGGCCAAGGCGACGTCAGTGCGTCCACTGCCCTCGCCTGAGAGTCCCTGGTTCGAGAGCAATACCAGTGAAGCTACTTATTGAGACGAGAAGCCATCACGTCTATCTGTAGACAGCCCCACCGGTGGATGAACTGCTGGAATACTGGATGGTGGAGTCCCCACTCTCCCGGGTGGAGCTCGAGACGACTGAGTTAGTCCGCTTCCCAGTTGTCTACACTCGGAATGAAGATTGCCGACATTGCTCTTGCATATCTTTCCGCCTAGAGGAGTATCTTTGACACCTCTCGCATGCAGGCTCTGCTTTTTGTCCGTCCTTGCTGACTGATGTACGCAACTGTGGTGGTGTTGTCCGACTGAATCTGGATCACGTGATTCGTAAGCAGAGCATTGTAGATCGCCTGAAGTTCCAGAATGTTGATGGAAAGGAGGGCTTCGTGTGCTGACCACCTGCCCTGGAACTGTGCCCCTTGGGTGACAGCACCCCATCCTCACATCTGTCGTGATGGGGGGTCCAATCCTGAATCCTGAAACTCCGGCCTTCTGGAGACTTGAGGACTGAGGCCACCACAGGAGGGAAATTTTGGCCCGAGGTGACAGCCGAATCATCTGGTACATCTGTAGATGTGATCCAGACCACTTGCTCAGAAGATCCAATTAAAATGTTCTGGCATGGTACCTCCCATATTGGATCACCTCGTAGGAGGCGACCATCTTCCTCAACAATCTGATGCAAAGATGGATGGATGGATAGATACAGGAGCAGGTCGGAGCACCATGCGGACAATCTCCTGAAGTGTTCTCACCTTGTCCTCTGGAAGGAACACCTTCTGGGCCACCGTATTCAGTAACATCCCCAACAACAGGAGCCACTGAGTCGGCTCCAAGTGGGACTTCTGTAGATTGAGAATCCACCCATGGCATGACAGAAGTTGGATAGTGTGATCGATATGGAGCAATACAATCTCCCTGGATCTTGCTTTTATCAGAAGATCGTCCAGGTAAGGGACAACACTGACCCCCTGAACCCAGAGTTGGAACATCATCTCCACCATCACCTTCATGAATACCCTTGGAGCTGTGGACAGGCCAAAAGGTAGTGCCTGAAACTGGTAGTAATCGTACAGTACGGCAAGCCTCAGATAAGCCTGATGAGGTGGCCAAATTGGAATATGAAGGTAGGCATCCTTGATATCCAGGGAAACCAGGAATTCCTGTTCTTCCAGACCCGCAATCACTGCCCTCAGGGATTTCATTTTGAACTTGAAAACCTTCAGGTAAGGATTCAAGGACTTTAAATTCAAAATGGGGCATAACGAGCCATCCGGCTTTGGTACCACAAACAGGTTGGAGTGATCACCCCTGCCTCGTTGTATCGGTACTGGAACAATGACATGGGACTGGACCAACTTTTGGGTGGCCTGTTGCAAATCCTCCAAAGCTAGTAAGCTTGATTTGAAAAACGTTGGGTAGGAGCACCATCGAACTCCAGCTTGTAGCCCTGAGAAATGAGTTCCCTTACCCAGGTATCCTGGCAGGCACCTTCCCAGATGCGGTTGAAGTGACGCAGTCGAGCTCATATGTTGAGATCTCTTTGGGGTGGGTGGGCACAGTCATGCTGAGGACTTAGTGGAAGCAGTACTGGTGCTCTGTTCCCAAGAACCGGTGGTGGCAGGTCTTTTCGACTTACCTCTGGTGCCCCTATTCGCATTGGAGGCACATCTGGCCCTAGATCGAAATCTGTTAGACCGAAAGGTTTGCACAGGCGGCCCCGGGTAAAAACGCCTAGCCGGCAGAGCCCCAGAGGGAAGAAACATGGATTTCCCAGCCGTGACTTTGGAAATCCACGTATCCAACTCAACCCCAAAGAGCCATTCCCCAGAAAAGGGGAGGGATTCCACGCTGCGCTTCGATTGTGCATCCGCTATTCACTGTCGCACCACAAAGCCCTGTGTGCCGATACTGCAATGGCAGAAGTCCTAGCATTAATATTCCCCATCTCTTTAAGCGAGTCAAACAGGACACGTGTAGTGTCCTGAATGTGCTTGAGGAGAGTCACCATAGTGATCAGAGGCATATCCTCAGAGAGGCCCCCCTGAATCTGAGTAGCCCATGTATGAATCGTATAGGTCATCCAGCAACCTGCTATGACCGGCCTCCTGCACCTGCTGCCATATAAATAGACACCTGCTGCCATGTAAATAGATTTGAATGTAGTCTCCATCTGTCCCCAGGATCCTTCATGGTAAAGGAGTCCGGGGCAGGTAGCACCGCCTTTTTGGAGAGTCAAGAGACTGATACGTCAACCCCCCGGGGGTTCTTCCCAGAATTTCCTACCTTCAGGAGCAAATGGGAAAGGGCTTAAAAACTTTTTTGACACTTTGAATTTTTTGTCTGGATTTTTCCATGCCAACTTGAAAAGGTCATCTAACTCGGCAGAATCAGGGAAAGTGACATTAGACTTGTTTTGTGTAAAGAAAAACGACTGCTGTGATGCAGCGTCCTCTAGAGGGAGCTTTAACGCGTCCCATATAGCCCGAATGAGGGGTTCAATACCCTGAGCAGAATCAGAATACCAACTAATGGGATCCAAGTCCTCCCCATCCTCCTGTACACCCTCCTCTGAATCAGAGTAGGGTAGGTAAACCATGCTTCTGCGGACCTGCATGAGAGGTGAAGGGCTGTGTAACATCTGCCCTAGCAGCTAAGTCTGCAACAGCCTGTTGTAGTAGCTGAGTTTTCTGCAAGGAGGGCTCTGGGCCCTCTCCCCCAGCCCCTTCACTGATTTGTGAAGATTGGCTGCATTGTTCACATGAAACAGAATCAGTAGATAAGGGAGAGAATCTAGTGTGGCATACACTACAGTTTGTGTTTACGGTAATCACAATAATAAGAATTTACTTACTGATAATTCTATTTCTCGGAGTCCGTAGTGGATGCTGGGGTTCCTGAAAGGACCATGGGGAATAGCGGCTCCGCAGGAGACAGGGCACAAAAAGTAAAGCTTTAGGATCAGGTGGTGTGCACTGGCTCCTCCCCCTATGACCCTCCTCCAAGCCAGTTAGGTACTGTGCCCGGACGAGCGTACACAATAAGGGAGGAATTTTGAATCCCGGGTAAGACTCATACCAGCCACACCAATCACACCGTACAACTTGTGATCTAAACCCAGTTAACAGTATGATAACAGCGGAGCCTCTGAAAAGATGGCTCACAACAATAATAACCCGATTTTTGTAACTATGTACAAGTATTGCAGATAATCCGCACTTGGGATGGGCGCCCAGCATCCACTACGGACTCCGAGAAATAGAATTATCAGTAAGTAAATTCTTATTTTCTCTATCGTCCTAGTGGATGCTGGGGTTCCTGAAAGGACCATGGGGATTATACCAAAGCTCCCAAACGGGCGGGAGAGTGCGGATGACTCTGCAGCACCGAATGAGAGAACTCCAGGTCCTCTTTTGCCAGGATATCAAATTTGTAGAATTTTACAAACGTGTTCTCCCCTGACCACGTAGCTGCTCGGCAGAGTTGTAATGCCGAGACCTCTCGGGCAGCCGCCCAAGATGAGCCCACCTTCCTTGTGGAATGGGCCTTAACCGATTTAGACTGTGGCAGGCCTGCCTCAGAATGTGCAAGTTGAATTGTGTTACAAATCCAACGAGCAATCGACTGCTTAGAAGCAGGCGCACCCAACTTGTTGGGTGCATACAGTATAAACAGCGAGTCAGATTTTCTGACTCCAGCTGTCCTGGAACATATTTTCAGGGCCCTGACAACTTCTAGCAACTTGGAGTCCTCCAAGTCCCTAGTAGGTGCAAGGCACCACAATAAGCTGGTTCAGGTGAAACACTGACACCACCTTAGGGAGAGAACTGGGGACGAGTCCGCAGCTCTGCCCTGTCCGAATGGACAAACAGATATGGGCTTTTTTGAGAAAAAACCACCAATTTGACACTCGCCTGGACCAGGCCAGGGCCAAGAGCATGGTCACTTTTTATGTGAGATGCTTCAAATCCACATATTTGACTGGTTTTAAACCAATGTGATTTGATGAATCCCAGAACTACGTTGAGATCCCACAGTGCCACTGGAGGCACAAAAAAGGGGTTTGTATATGCAATACTCCCTTGACAAACTTCTGGACTTCAGGAACTGAAGCCAATTCTTTCTGGAAGAAAATTTACAGGGCCGAATTTGAACCTTAATGGACCCCAATTTGAGGCCCATAGACACTCCTGTTTGCAGGAAATGCAGGAAACGACCGAGTTGAAATTTCTTTGTAGGGCCTTCCTGGCCTCACACCACGCAACATATTTTTGCCACACGTGGTGATAATGTTGTGCGGTCACCTCCTTTCTGGCTTTGACCAGGGTAGGAATGACCTCTTCCGGAATGCCTTTTTTCCCTTAGGATCCGGCTTTCCATCGCCATGCCGACAAACGCAGCTGCGGTAAGTCTTGGAACAGACATGGTACTTGCTGAAGCAAGTCCCTTCTTAGCGGCAGAGGCCATAAGACCTCTGTAAGCATCTCTTGAAGTTCCGGGTACCAAGTCCTTCTTGGCCAATCCGGAGCCATGAGTATAGTTCTTACTCCTCTACGTCTTATAATTCTCAGCACCTTAGGTATGAGAAGCAGAGGAGGGAACACATACACCGACTGGTACACCCACGGTGTTACCAGAACGTCCACATCTATTGCCTGAGGGTCTCTTGACCTGGCGCAATACCTGTCCCGTTTTTTTTTTTTTTTTTCAGACGGGACGCCATCATGTCCACCTTTGGTATTTCCCAACGGTTTACAATCATGTGGAAAAAACTTCTCAATGAAGTTTCCACTCTCCCGGGTGGAGGTCGTGCTGAGGAAGTCTGCTTCCCAGTTTCCATTCCCGGGATGAAAAACTGCTGACAGTGTTATCACATGATTTTCCGCCCAGCGAAAAGTCCTTGCAGTTTCTGCCATTGCCCTCCTGCTTCTTGTGTCGCCCTGTCTGTTTACGTGGGCGACTGCCGTGATGTTTTTCCCACTGGATCAATACCGGCTGACCTTGAAGCAGAGGTCTTGCTAAGCTTAGAGCATTATAAATTTACCCTTAGCTCCAGTATATTTATGTGGAGAAAAGTCTCCATACTTGATCACACTCCCTGGAAATTTTTCCCTTGTGTGACTGCTCCCCAGCCTCTCAGGCTGGGCTCCGTGGTTACCAGCATCCAATCCTGAATGCCGAATCTGCGGCCCTCTAGAAGATGAGCACTCTATAACCACCACAGGAGAGACACCCTTGTCCTTGGATATTGGGTTATCCGCTGATGCATCTGAAGATGCGATCCGGACCATTTGTCCAGCAGATCCCACTGAAAAGTTCTTACGTGAAATCTGCCGAATGGAATTGCTTCGTAGGAAGCCACCATTTTTACCAGGACCCTTGTGCAATGATGCACTGTTTTTAGGAGGTTCCTGACTTGCTCGGATAACTCCCTGGCTTTCTCTTCCGGGAGAAACACCTTTTTCTGGACTGTGTCCAGAATCATCCCTAGGCACAGCAGACGTGTCGTCGGGATCAGCTGCGATTTTGGAATATTTAGAATCCACCCGTGCTGATTGTAGCAGTATCCGAGATAGTGCTACTCCGACCTCCAACTGTTCCCTGGACTATGCCCCTATCAGGAGATCGTCCAAGTAAGGGATAATTAAGACGCCTTTTCTTCGAAGAAGAATCATCAATTCGGCCATTACCTTGGTAAAGACCCCGGGGTGCCGTGGACAATCCAAACGGCAGCGTCTGAAACTGATAGTGACAGTTCTGCACCACGAACCTGAGGTACCCTTAGTGAGAAGGGCAAATTTGGGACATAGAGGTAAGCATCCCTGATGTCCCGGGACACTATATAGTCCCCTTCTTCCTGGTTCGTTATCACTGCTCTGAGTGACTTCATCTTAATTTGAACCTTTGTAAGTGTTCAAAAAAAAAAATTTTTAGAATAAGTCTCACCTAGCCTTCTGGCTTCAGTACCACAATATAGTGTGGAATAATACCCCTTTTCTGTAGTAGGAGGGGTAATTTAATTATCACCTGCTGGGAATACAGCTTGTGAATTTTTTCCCATACTACCTCCTTGTCGGAGGGAGACTTGGTAAAGCAGACTTCAGGAGCCTGCGAAGGGGAAACGTCTCGACATTCCCATCTGTACCCCCGGGATACTACTTGTAGGATCCAGGGGTCCTGTACGGTCTCAGCGCCATGCTGAGAACTTGTCAGACGCGGTGGAACGCTTCTGTTCCTGGGAATGGGCTGCCTGCTGCAGTCTTCTTCCCTTTCCTCTATCCCTGGGCAGATATGATCTTATAGGGACGAGAGGACTGAGGCTGAAAAGACGGTGTCTTTCTCTGCAGAGATGTGACTTAGGGTAAAAAACGGTGGATTTTCCAGCAGTTGCCGTGACCACCAGGTCCGATGGACCGACCCCAAACAAGTCCTCTTCCTTTATACGGCCATACTGTGCCGTTTGGAATCTGCATCACCTGACCACTGTCGTGTCCATAACATCTTCTGGCAGTTATGGACATCGCGTTTATTCATGATGCCAGAGTGCAAATATCCCTCTGTGCATCTCGCATATATAGAAATGCTCTATAGTCAATAAAATACTGTCCCTGTCAAGGGTATCAATATTTTTAGTCAGGGAATCCGACCAAGCCACCCTAGCTCTGCACATCCAGGCTGAGGCGATCGCTGGCCGCAGTATAACACCAGTATGTGTGTATATACTTTTTATTATATTTTCCAGCCTTGTCAGCTGGTCCTTGAGGACGGCCCTATCTATAGACGGTACCGCCACTTGTTTTGATAAGCGTGTGAGCGCCTTATCCACCTTAAGGGGTGTTTCCCAACGCGCCCTAACTTCTGGCGGGAAAGGGTATACCGCCCATAATTTTCTATCGGGGGGAACCCACGCATCATCACACACTTTATTTAATTTATCTGATTCAGGAAAAACTATGGTAGTTTTTTCACATCCCACATAATACCCTCTTTTGTGGTACTTGTAGTATCAGAAATACGTAACACCTCCTTCATTGCCTTTAACGTGTGGCCCTAATAAGGAATACGTTTGTTTATTCACCGTCGACACTGGATTCAGTGTCCCTGTCTGTGTCTGTGTCGACCGACTAAAGTAAACGGGCGTTTTAAAACCCTTGACGGTGTTTTTGAGACGTCTGGACCGTACTAATTGTTTGTCGGCCGTCTCATGTCGTCAACCGACTTTGCAGCGTGTTGACATTATCACGTAATTTCCTAAATAAGCCATCCATTCCGGTGTCGACTCCCTAGAGAGTGACATCACCATTACAGGCAATTGCTCCGCCTCCTCACCAACATCGTCCTCCTACCTGTCGACACACACGTACCGACACACAGCACACACACAGGGAATGCTCTGATAGAGGACAGGACCCACTAGCCCTTTGGAGAGACAGAGGGAGAGTTTGCCAGCACACACCAAAAACGCTATAATTATATAGGGACAACCTTATATAAGTGTTTTCCCTTATAGCATTTTAATATATATATAAGCATATCGCCAAATTAGTGCCCCCCCTCTCTGTTTTAACCCTGTTTCTGTAGTGCAGTGCAGGGGAGAGCCTGGGAGCCTTCCCTCCAGCCTTTCTGTGAGGGAAAATGGCGCTGTGTGCTGAGGAGATAGGCCCCGCCCCTTTTTCGGCGGCCTCGTCTCCCGCTCTTAACGGATTCTGGCAGGGGTTAAATATCTCCATATAGCCTCCGGAGGCTATATGTGAGGTATTTTTAGCCAAAATAGGTATTCATTTGCCTCCCAGGGCGCCCCCCTCCCAGCGCCCTGCACCCTCAGTGACTGCCGTGTGAAGTGTGCTGAGAGGAAAATGGCGCACAGCTGCAGTGCTGTGCGCTACCTTTAGAAGACTGAGGAGTCTTCTGCCGCCGATTCTGGACCTCTTCTTACTTCAGCATCTGCAAGGGGGCCGGCGGCAAGGCTCCGGTGACCATCCAGGCTGTACCTGTGATCGTCCCTCTGGAGCTGATGTCCAGTAGCCAAGAAGCCAATCCATCCTGCACGCAGGTGAGTTCACTTCTTCTCCCCTAAGTCCCTCGTTGCAGTGATCCTGTTGCCAGCAGGACTCACTGTAAAATAAAAAAACCTAAGCTAAACTTTCCTAAGCAGCTCTTTAGGAGAGCCACCTAGATTGCACCCTTCTCGGCCGGGCACAAAAATCTAACTGGCTTGGAGGAGGGTCATAGGGGGAGGAGCCAGTGCACACCACCTGATCCTAAAGCTTTACTTTTTGTGCCCTGTCTCCTGCGGAGCCGCTATTCCCCATGGTCCTTTCAGGAACCCCAGCATCCACTAGGACGATAGAGAAAACATACACACAGACAGTATATTGATCAAGCCTGCCCTTACTGTATGTGAGAGGAGACACACAGAGAAAGACACCAGCACACCCCTAGCTGCAGAGTCCCAGTGAGGCTGTCAGCTAACTATAACACGGTGAAACCTAATGATTTCTGTCCTATATAGGACACAGGTTGTGTACAATAGCGGCTCTCTCTCTTTGCTAACACCTGTACCAGTTTTCCATCGTGTCTGCTGAGTCAGGAAGCGCTGTGTGCGCTGTTTGCTGCTGCATTAAGCAGAGAAAGGCGCTAAAATGCCTCTAGTCCCGCATTGAGGTAGCTCCGCACCCTCCAATGGCACCGGAGGTACAGTGTATTTTGGATTGGCAATGTCTCCTGTTATGCTTAAAAACATCACACAAGTGCTAGTTTAAGCCACCTTGAGCCAGTTCACACGGGGGGCTCTAGCGGGACCTCCCCAGGTGGTTCCCGTATGCCGCACCCATGTTCAGCCGCGCTTTGTATCGGGGGATGCCCCTAGCTGGGCCCCCGGTTTGTGCTCACCACAGATGTCACCTTCAGGCATATGTCAGGGGTGTGCAGTGTGCTGTGATTGCAACAGCTAGTATGCAGTGCCCCACTGAACAAACAACCTCTCAGGACGGTGGTCCTGCAGCGGGGAAGCGGCTCTGCACCTCGCAAGGCCGGTGACCCCCCCATGGTGCAGATATGCTGTTGCCCAAACCAGCATACCGAAAATAATAAAAGTTTAAAATAAATTGAAAATAACTCTCTGGAGCTGCAGAGATGTACATCCTCTCCTGAGGGCACTTTTTTCTAAACCGCCTTTGGGAGGGGGCATAGAGGGGACGAGCCAGCAGACCCAGTGAAGACATTTATAGTGCACCGGCTCCCTTGAACCACGTCTATACCCCATTGTATTAAGTCTCCCCAATATCCCTTATGGATGCTAGAGAAATTAATGTTAGTTAAAGCAGAGTACAGAGATGTCCTCATACATCTAGCCCTAATACACTATGCAGCGCATGATGCCTGGCGTGAGAGCAGATCTGCTAATGTCAGACTTTTTTTTTTTGCAGAAAATGCAGCTTTTTCACAATGCAATGCAGCTAGGAGGCACAAGTGCATACCTCCCAACATGACCCTCTCCAGGAGGGACAGAATGCTCTGCTTCTGGACTTCCCTTATAATTTATGATTATCATCACCCGTGCTGAAACACCTTTCTTAGCCATTAACCTGTTCAACACAGGTGCTGGCAATCCTAAATTAAGAGAAAGTCCAGAAGCAGAGCACTGTGTCCCTCCTGGAGAGGGTCATGTTGGGAGGTATGCAAGTGTTATTATTTTGATATATGACACTTGTTTGTCCGTGTGCGACAGTTTGTACATGAAGTGCTACAATGTAGTACATGTTCTGTTCTGGTCTGTATACAGACTCGCACAATATACAAGTGTCATATCAAATTAATCAAAGCCTTGTGCGACCTAACCGCATAATCAGCAGTCACCTCGTGCGTCCTAGTAAGGGAGACCAAACACGGCCGTTTTCTCAGACCCAGGATTGAAAAAGTCTCAATACTGTGATTACGGAGATTGACACTTCGCAAGGCTAAACTGGAAACTGCATCCCTTAAGCGTACAGGTAGGCATGAGCCTGCACAGCGTGACCTCCGACATCATGCCGCACAGCAGCTAAGCCGAGTGCTGCAGGTGCTCAGCACTGCCTTAAAAATAGCTAAACAGTGCATGCGCAAATTAATCCCTTAACCCTGGGATTGGAGGCTCAAATGCTAGGATTGAAATCCTGTCAATTTTCGCCTCCCTAGTTCTAGGCGCATTGCAACTGAGATGCATATTCAGAAAAAGAAGAAGCAAATAAAAATGTCTGACGCTAGAAGATTCACGCGACCTGCTATGCCAAGAGAGGCTGTTTGGCATGACTGCAGCAACGATGTAGGAGGTCATATCTGTACTTCCTCACTTACAATTTGGGACTAACAGCAAAGTGCTCAATAGACTTTGAAAACCCCTATTATGTGCTTTCAAATAAACACTGGTGTGTACAAAGCTTTAAAAGATATAAAAAAAAGCACCTAAATTAAGAGGGGGGAAAAATCCTCTTTACTTAACTAAGGCAAAGAAAGAGGTTTTACACCATTTAGTATTACATATGATTCAATGTGGAACACTGCGCACCTACCAAATTAGTACAAAAAGGTGAGGCCAGTGCTTTAAAGTAAGTTTCTATCCCAATATTAAGAACAGAAGACCAATGTTTACCAGAGGCTGGTGTGGATCCACCACCAAACAGGCTGCTCGGCAAAAGTTCAAAAGTCAGGTTTTGTTTAATGGATTTCCTCTTCTTATTAGAAATTCCCTGCACAGAATCCAAAGGGAGCTTTCTTTTGGTGCTTGGAGTAAGAATTAATGGTGTCACCATAGAACTAAAAACTGGAAGGAAGTAAAATACAGGGGTGAAGAAATAAATTTGGAATGTTATAAAACGTAAAATATGGTTGCAACGATACAATATAAGACATGAGCATGTGTTAATAGCTTACTTCACTCTGCAAGAAATTTTATAAAAACTTAAAGTGTTAAAAAGCATTTGCAAGGAACAAAAGCTGCAAGACAAAGTAGTAGTCGTTCAATTGCCATGCAATCAGGGGTTTAAAGTCTAGTAGCTCCAAAACATGATAAGACTTCATATATACATTAACATATAAAAATTCTAAGTTGATGCAACTGTAAACCCAATTGACTTCATTTAAGTTCAGATTTAAATTAAGTCTGGGCAAGGAATCATGACTTCATAGTAAGGATATTGTTTATGGGAGTCGTCCAGTAAAAAGGTTTTATTTGTTTTGCTTTTCCAAAAGAATGGAACATATATAAATGTATTTGAAACCTTGTCATGTTTTATGGTAATGGTTCTTCAATACTAAGCAAGCAGCATCTGTCTTGGTAAGCATGGCCTTTGCAATTTGATACCAGATACCTACCAGTCCTGTCTGGCTGGGGTGTAGAGGAAGGTGTTCTATTAGTTTTAAGTTTATTCAATGCTTCACTAACAAAATCTGAAATGCAAGACATAAACTAAGAAGTTTTTAAGGGATGGGTTTACTTCGAAAACAAACCAAACACATAAGAATCTAAAGCTGAAAACAGTACAGCAGTGGTTCCCAAATGCAGTCCTCAAGGCACCACAACAGTCCAGGTTTTAGGGATATCCCTGCTTGTGCATGGATGGAATAATCAAACTGACTGAGTTACTAATTAAGCCTGTGATGTGATATACATAAAACCCTGACTGCTAAGGTGCTTTGATAACCGCGTTTGGAACCACTACCGTACAGGTATTCTTCTGAATGCACAATGGGACTCTATCTATACGTTAAGACCTACACTGCAAGTTATTCATTGTAACACTGGAAAACTTCTAGGTAACACACTGGACTCTGGTGCCCTCAGTTCCAATGGTATCACATAGCAGGAAACATACTGCAGCACTCGGAGGTTTAAGTGAGTCAAATTATATTTCAAAGTAGCAACATGAAACATAATTTGACTCGCTTAAACCTCCGAGTGCCGCAGTATGTTTTCTGCTATGTGATTTATATATATATATATATATATATATATATACACACACACATTATATATATATATATATATATATATATATATATATATATATATATATATATATATATACACACACACACACACACACACATATATATATATATATATATATATATATACACACACACACACATATATATATATATATATATATATATATATACACATACATACACACACATATATATATATATATATATATATATATATATATATATATACACACACATACATACTAATCTGCAGTGCAACCACTTTAAAATTATACACCAAGGGCGATATTCAATTGTTTAATCGCTCCCGATCTCCTATCTAAGGTGATGGAAGATTGAGAGGGGGGGGGGGGGAGAGCTGAAATGCAGGTGCCGCCAGCTGATCACACCCAAACACGGCGACAACTGAATTGCTCTGTTGGGAGCCATCTACTACTAGCTGCTGGTGAAAACACAGCGCATCCATGCACATCTGGCAGTGTTAAAATCCAAGTCTCCCCTCTGTATTTTATTAACCAAACCCCAAATGAACAGAAGAGAAGTGATAATAAAATGGGTGAGAAAGAACAATCAACACCTGCAATAAGAACATACAAAGAAGCACAAAAAGGGGTGGGCACCCAGTTGATCCAATGTACTCTAAGGTAGGGTACACACTAGAAGTGGTGATAAACACTTTCAGCCTGATAATGCATACACTTTAAACTGGTAAAACTTAGCAAACATGTTGACCTTGCAACACTGACATAGCAGATCAGCTGAGGCAGCATGCAGTCACCAATTTTGTAGAATGTGCACTGACATTTTCTGGAGCAGGGTGCCCTACTCAAAGTTCAGCCTGGCAAAATACAGTGACGAAATCCACCTAGCAATCGCTTGCTTCCTTAGATGCTGGGCCAGGCTCTATTTTAGGCATTAGAGAAACAATGCTCCGTCTTGTGCACAGCACAAGTCTTATAAACATAGGTCAAAAAAAGCCTAAACAAAATAGAGAATGAAGAGACGACAGGTCTTCTTCTGGAAACCTACCATGGCCTAAGGCCATAATCGAAGTAATCTGACGGAGATAGAATTTAAGACCACTGTGAGCTGAAAAGGTTGCTTACTAAAATAAAATAAAAAAGCCCCATTTTCATGAAAAAATATAAAATCTATAAGGCAGAGAACCCCAGCTCCACAACCCTCAGTACTGTAGAGAAGGCCAAAACAATGTATTCTTCCAGCTTAGAAACTTTAACACCAGTAAATGCAAGTGTTGGAAAGGAGGATATTGTAAAGTGGTCAACACGGATATCAGACCTGATGGAGCCATGAAAGAATGAAGGGAGGTTGCATACATACAAACACACAAATTTCTCAAACAAGCCCTTATAGCCTTAAGCTGACCTGGACAACTTGTGGCTCTCAAGATGTTATAAAACCTCAAGCCCCAGCAATATAAGGAAAAAATGGAAAATAGGAATTTAATACCTACCGGTAATTCATTTTCTCGTAGTCCGTAGTGGATACTGGGGAATAGCAGATAACCATGGGGGTATAGATCGGGTCCACTGGAGCCTGGCACTTTAAGAAACCAATAGTGTGTGCTGGCTCCTCCCCTCTATGCCCCTCCTAGCAGACTCAGTCTAGAAAACTGTGCCTAAGAAGACCGACATACTTTGAGAGAAGGATAGAAAGCAAAGCGGTGAGGTAACGAGCCAACACACAATAACAACAAAGATAGCAGAGCTAACCAGAACAGAGGAAAGCAACGCTAACTATAGAAGGATAGCAACGCTAACCACACAAGGAACAGGGAAAACAGCAGCAAACCCTACCAAGAACACTTACAACCCAGTAAGCAGGACACGAAGCATTAAGGCGGGCGCCCAGTATCCACTACGGACTACGAGAATTACCGCTAGGTATTAAATTTCTATTTTCTCTAACGACCTAGTGGATACTGGTTAACAATAGATTACCATGGGGACGTCCCAAAGCTCCCAGAATGGGTGGAAGAGTGCTGAGACTCCTGCAGAACCGCCTGACCAAACAGGATGTCATCTTTGGACAAGGTGTCGAACCCGTAGAACTTAAACCAACGTGTTCGAACCAGACCACGTAGCTGCCTGGCACAACTGTAAGGCCGAGACATCCGGGCAGCCACCCAGGAAGAACCCACCGAACTTGTGGAGTGGGCCTGAATAGAACTTGGCAGAGCTCCCAAAGTATAGGCTTGTTGGATAGTCAATTTGAGCCAATGAGCAATGGACTTCTTGGAGGCAGGACAACCAATTTTTGTAGCATCATAAAAGGACAAAAAGTGAGTCCGACTTCCTGTGGCGAGCAGTCATTTTGACGTAAATCCTAAAAGCCCTCCCTACTTCCAGGGACTTTGGAGCAACGGAAGTGTCGGATAAAACTGGAACCACAATTGGTTGATTAACATGAAAGGCCGACGCCATTTTCGTCAAAAACTGTGGGCAAGTTCTGAGTTCCACCCTATCCTCATGAAATATCAAGTATGGGCTCTTACAGGACACAGCCCCCAATTCCGACACTTGTCGAGCAGAAGCCAAGGCCAGTAACAGAACAGTCATCCACGTTAGGTATTTTAAGTCCACCCTATGTAAGGGTTCAAACCAATCCGATTGAAAAAAGGTCAAGACCACATTGAGGTCCCATGGAGTCGTGGGAGGAACAAAGGGTGGCTGAATGTGCAAAATCCCCTTTAGAAAGGTGTGTACTTCAGGAAGTAACGCCAGTTGTTTCTGGAAGAAGATAGAGAGAACCGAAATCTGAACCTTGATGGAGCCTAAACGTAGGCCCTTATCCACAGGTGTAGTATGGTATCCCGGCGGCCAGCATACCGACAGCTGGGCGAGTGCAAATGAGCCCCTTGCGGGCTCGCTGCTTCCCCCACGCTGTGGGCCCGGTGGCGGGCTACGCACACCACGCTATTTATCCTCCCTCCAGGGGGGTCGTGGACGGGATTCCGGCGTCGGTATACTGAGCGCCGGGATACCAACAGCCAGCATACTGAATACCACCCCTTAACCTCTGCATGCAGGAACAGTAGAAAACGGAACAGATGAAATTCCACAGGAGAACATTTTCTACCCTCACACCAAGAAACATATTTCTTCCAAATACGGTGGTAATGTTTGGAAGTGACCATCTTACGGGCCTGGATCATAGTGGAAACCACCTTGAACGCAAAACCCTTCCTGGTTAAAATCTCCCTCTCAACCTCCAGGCCGTCAAAAGTAGCCACTGTAAGTCTGGATAGACGAACGGTGCTTGTTGAAGGTCCTTGAGAAGCAGCAGAGGCCAGGGTTTCTCCAGCGACAGGGTTAGGAGGTCCGCATACCAGGCCCGTTAAGGCCAATTCCGGGGCAATGAGAAGTGCCTGAACTCTTTCCTTTTTGAGTCTTTTGAGAACTCTTGGGATGAGAGGAATTGGAGGAAACAGGTAAATGAACTGGTAAGAACATGGCATCGTCAGAGCATCTACTGCAACCGCCTGCAGGTCCCTTGTTCTGGAGCAGTAACGACGGAGCTTCCTGTTGAGACGAGAAGCCATCAGGTCCATCTGTAGACAACCCCACCGGTGAACAAGTTGTTGAAACACCTGAGGGTGGAGGCCCCATTCTTCTAGATTGAGGTCGTGCCTGCTTAGGAAGTCCGCTTCCCAATTGTCCACTCCTGGAATGTCAACGGCTGAGATGGCCCTTGTATTGGCTTCCACCCAGGAGAGTATTCTTGATACCTCTCGCATTGCGGCCCTGCTTCTTGTTCCTCCCTGTCGGATGATGTACACTACTGCTGTGGCGTTGTCCGACTGCACCTGAATGGACTGATTCCAATTGAGGTATGAGGCCTGTATTAGAGCATTGTAAATTGCTTTGAGTTCCAGGATGTTGATTGGAAGACCAGAGTCCTGAAATTACCATGTCCCCTGGAACTGCGCCCCTTGAGTCACAGCCCCCCAAACCTGGAGGCTGGCATCGGTTGTCAACAGCGTCCACGACTGGGTGTTGAAACTCCGACCCTCCACCAGATGGGGACTTGTAGCCACCATAGCAGGGATATCCCTGCTTTCGGTGACAGGATTATATGCTGATGCATGTGTAAGTGATATCCCGACCATTTGTCCAACAAATCCAGTTGAAATGGTGCGCATGGAACCTGCTGTACTGGATTGTCTCGTAGGAGGCCACCATCTTGCCTAGCAAGCAAATGCAAAGATGAATTGAGACCACGCGATGTTTCAGCACCATCCAGACCATAGGCTGAATAATCAAAGCCTTGTACATTGAAAGGTAAAACTTCTGAGACACAGTATCCAGGATCATCCCCAGGAACTGAATTCTCTGAGATGGTTCCAAGTGAGATTTCTGGAAATTGAGTATCCATCCGTGATCCGTAAGCAAACGAGTAGTCAGGTCGAAACTACACAGCAGCTGTTCCCAGGACACCGCCTTCATCAGGAGATTGTCCAGGTACGGGATTACATTGACACCCATCAAACGCAATTGTAACATCATTTCCGCCATGACCTTTGTGAATACCCTTGGGGCTTTGGAGAGACCAAAGGGTAAGACCTGAACTGGAAATGCTGGTCCAGTATCGTGAATCTGAGGAACGCTTGGCGAGGAGGCCAAATTGGGATATACAGGTATGCGTCCTTGATATCCAGGGACACCAGAAACTTCCCCTCCTCCAGATTTGCTATCACTGCTCTTAGAGATTCCATCTTGAATTTGAACACTCGAAGATAAGGGTTCAGGGATTTGAGGTTCAAGATCGGTCGTACAGAACAGTCCGGCATTTGGAACAATAAAGAGACTGGAATAAAACCTCTTTGTATGCAGCTGAGGAGGTACTGAAACAATAAATCCCGTAAAAAGCAGCTTTTGCACTGCCTCCTGTAAGGAAACTCTTGCTACCAGTAAAGCTGGTAAGCCTGACCTGAAGAATCTGAGAGTAGGGAGTTCCTGGAATTCCAGCAGATATCCTTGGGATACGAGGTCCCTCACCCAAGGAAACCGGCAGGACTCTGCCCACATGTGGGCGAAGTGAAGGTGAGCACCTACCTGGAAGTCGCCTTGCTGCTGGGGCCAACAGTCACGCAGAGGGTTTCGTGGAAGAGGATTCGGAAGGCTGGTCCGCAGGTCCAGTAACTGCTGGTTTACGGGACTTACCACAAGATCCTCTAGCAGCAGTGGAGGCACCTCTGGCTGTGCCTCTGAAGCTGGCCATCTGAAAGGACTGCAGGGAGGGCCCAGGATAGGGACGTCTAGCAGGTGGGGCAGATGGCAAGATACGTAGATTTACCTGCAGTTGCCCAAGATATCCACTTGTTCAGTTCTTCTCCAAACAAGGCGTCACCTGTAAAAGGAAGGTTCTCAACCCCTTTTTTATAATCAGCATCTGCTGACCATTGTCGTAGCCAGAGGGCTCTACGAGACGATACTGCCATAGCAGTGGTACGGCCATTAATGATACTAAGGGGGTCATTCCGAGTTGATCGTAGCTGTGCTAAATTTAGCACAGCTATGATCATAAACTCAGACATGTGGGGGACGCCCAGCACAGGGCTATCCCGCCCCGCATGTCAGTGCCGGCCTTCCCCGCAGAAGTGCAAAGGCATCGCAGAGCGGCGATGCCTTTGCACTTCAAGAGTAGCTCTCGGCCAGCGCAGCTTTAGTGTGCTGGCCGGGAGCTACTCATCGCTCCATGGCCAGCAGCGGCTGCGTGTGACGTCACGCACCCGCTGCGAGCCACTCCCCGCACGGTCCGGTCACGACGCTGTTTGGCTCCCTCCCGCCTCTGCCTGACAATCAGGCAGAGGCGATCGTAGCGCAGCAATGGGCGACCATGCGCCGGCGCATGCACGGTTCTGACCCGATCACTACGCTGCAAAAAACTGCAGCATGCGATCGGGTCAGAATGACCCCCTAAGTTCCTTAACAGCCTCACTCAAAGTTTGCAGGATCTTGGATGTGTTGTAGTAATGTAACTATCTTTTCCTGAGGTAGTGTAAGCAGCCCCTTTAGAATCTAATCAGACCATTTTACCATGGCTCTAGAAATCCAGCCACATACTATGGTAGGGATTTCCCAGACTTTCCTATCCTCTGCAGCGAAAGGAAATTAGTTTAGCACCCGTTTAGGGGTAATAAATTTCTTGTCAGGATTTATCCACGCTGCCTTAGCCAGGGAATATAGGGGGTCATTCTGACCCGATCGCAAGCTGCAGTTTATTGCAGCGGTGCGATCGGGTCAGAACTGCGCATGCCAGACGACCGAAGGCCGTCGCTGCGGTACGACAGCCTCTGCCGGATTGACAGGCAGAGGCGGTCGCTGGGCAGGGATAACAAAGCGGCGCCGTTTGGCCGCCGTTTCATGGGCGTGGCCGGATCGCGCACGCGGGGAGGGGGGGGGGGGGGGGGGGTTGGTGGTCCGCAGTGGCTGCGTAACGTCACACGAAGCCCCTGCAGGCCGGGGATCGACGAGTGGCTCCCGGCCAGCACGCTAAAGCTGCGCTGGCGGGGAGCTACTCCTAAAGTGCAAAAGCATCGCCGCTGTGCGATGCTTTTGCACTTATGCAGGGGAAGGGGGGGGCCGGCACTGACATGCGGGGTGGGATAGCCCTGTGCTGGGCGTCCCCCCGCAGGTCTATGGACATGATCGTAGCCCTGCAAAATTTGCAGGGCTACGATCAACTCGGAATGACCCCCATAATTCTTTAGAAACCGGGACAGTTTCACATTTAAAAATAAATAAATAAACAAACTATTCCTCTCTCTGTTCTTCCTACTTATCAGGGATACTGAGCACCTCTCTAATGGCATAAATAAGGGCCTCAACACCTGGAGACAGGGAATTATCCTCATCCACCTCAGCACCTCCTTCATCAAACTCTGGTAGTTCATAATCAGAGTTGTGGGAGAGTGCGTTTATGAGAGACCAACAGGGGATGCTGAAGAGCCTCTCTGTGGTCGGTAGTAGCTACCATAAACGTGTCCATAGTTTGTTTCAGGGTCTGTCTTTCTTATTTAGCTGTAGCTAACTCTGAATTAATACTGGTAATCATAGGTTTTAAATGACTCCATCTACTCCGGTTCCTGCACATTACTACCTTGTGAAGGAATTGAGCATTGGGTACACATTAGGGACCCCTGTGAGGAAGGTGTAAACCTAGCCTTGCATAAAGTACACATAGACTTGTTTGCAGACATGCTTGAGCAGAAAACAGTTAGTATGAAACACAGTGCAGTATTAGTGCGATAGCACTCTTATCCCAGACAACCCTGAATGGAGTGACACAGAGGATTGGGACCAGCACACAACACCACAGACTGAGCAGCGCCCCGCTGGGTGTCTCTTACGTGTAAATGTCCACACAGCGGTTTAACTGCTGACTATGTACTCCCCGCTTCACTATAAACCCCAGGAACCAGTTACAATGGTCATTCAGTGGGTCCTGTGGAGGAGCAATCTCTGCATGCAGCCTGTCAGATCAGCAGCAGCAGGAAATGGAGCCGTGTAGCCTCTGGTCCCGCTCTCCGGGAAGCCCCGCCCTCCCGTAATGCCGCGCGGTCCCTGCAGTTTACCGGCTTACCCCGTTATTTGTGTAAAAGAGTGCGCAACCCCCTTTTACCATGATGCCAGTGTGGGTACTCAGTGGGCACCGCGGCCCGTAGCCAGGTGATCGCTGTCGCCTTATGCCGCCATTTGCACCAGGGACCCACTAACCGGGACCCTGGCGTAACACTCATCGCACCGTATCTCTTCGCCATCTGTTAGGGGTGGTGGCATGCTGCCGCCGTGGGCTCACACCCGAGGGGTATAAGAAACATCACCTCAGGAGCTCAGTGTCCTGTCAGCGGGGATACGAACCAGTAACTCTAAGGAAGTTGGTTCGGTCCCCCCCTCCTAGTCTGCTAGGAGAGGCATAGAGGGGAGGAGCCAACACACTATAGAGTTCTTAAACTGCCAGGCTCCAGTGGACCCGATCTATACCCCATGGTAATCTACTGTTCCCCAGTATCCACTAGGACGTTAAAGAGAAAAAACAATGGCACTATGTGAATAGAGCTGCATAGGTGTTCTCCTGATGGAACCCACCCACCACAAGTACAACGTGGAAGGTCCCTCTGCCTCCCTGCACCCTCCCCCCAGTGTTTGCCGTGCTGCCGATCACTGCTGATCGGTCAGCACCGCAGGACCCCCCCCCACCCCCCGGCTGAAGACACTAGCAGCCGCTGGGAAAGTGTAAAGCAACCCTCCCAAGCCACCTCTTTGTACCTGGCAGCTGACTGTGGTGTTAAAAGTAACGTCGCAATGGTACCTATCTTCCCGACCGATGTTCCGATGATTGAGGAAAATAACTTTTTCTTCTTTTTTTTTAAACTAAAATCATTTTGGATAAAAGTTAAAATAATGTTCTAGACCTAATTCACTCATAAAACCCCCCAACAATTTGAGCATTTTTGGGGGGGGAAATGGTCATTTAAGTGGTTATAAACGTTGTTATAGTTTATTATGTTCACAAAGCCACAGTTTAAAAAAACACATTCAACGTCAAATGGTTGTTAAAATTGGAGGAAGGAAGGGATCCGGAACCCCCCCATTAATACTCAATCTACTGCTCCTTGCCAGGGGCTAGACAAGGTACGAGTCCAATTTTAACAACCATTTGACGGCGAAGGTGTTTTGTAAACGGTGGCTTTGTGAACATAATAAACTGTAACAACGTTTTTAAAAAGGATTTTATTACACTATATTTTGTCCTCTTTTTGTATAGAGATTCTACGACTGTCTTAGACGTGTGACTCTTTTGGGAAAGTATCTAGTGTAAGAATCGACTGGTTCATCAGTAAGGAAGACCTCTTCAACTTTTACAATGAAAGGGAGACATATGAACTATTGCTGGACTGATCAGGTGATCTTTTTCCTGCACTGACTTTGGCATATATTTATGCATTTTATTTTGTGATAGCGCCCAAGGTGTTGTCCATATTTCTATTTTATTACAAGGCCCAGCAAGCGGATAGCTAGAAGCAAATGCTGGGACTTCCCCCACACAACGGGCCACTGGGTCTTCCAGCTAGGTCCATGGTTTCAACAAGCGTACTGTTAAAGGCAGCTTCCTTGAACCTTATTGATGGCAAAGCCATAGTGGCCCTGCTTCCATGTTGAGAACACTTTTTTATTTTTTTTTATTTTTTTTTAACAGGTCCAGAGAAAGCAGCCTGCCTTTTAACCTGTCAGTACTGACAAAAGTATTCCTACTTGAGGTAACTGGTTAGTCAGATGAACATTTCAAGATATCAACATGGCATCTAACAATGCACGTGGAAACTTTGCGTAGAAATGCTTTAGCATACTGTTTAAATGAGGATGCCATCCTGTCAGTACCGGACTGCCCTCATCTTTCCACAATCTATAAAAATCTAGGTGAAGGGACTACTCAGTGGTGTAAGGCATGGGTGGTCTTCAGGCTCCCGATGACCAGCATACTGGCGCCGGAATCCCAACATCTTTTCTCCCTCTTGGGGGTTCACGATCCCTCTAGAGGGAGAATAGATAGCGTGGCGCGCGTAGCGAGCCCGCAAGGGGCTCATTTGTGCTCTCGCCCAGATCTCGGTATGCCGGCGGTCGGGATTTCAGCGCCGGTATGCTGGTTGCTGGAAGCCCTACCGCCATCATCAAATACTACACCAGTAAGGCATACCAACTGAAAAAATAAGAATTTACTTACCGATAATTCTATTTCTCATAGTCCGTAGTGGATGCTGGGGACTCCGTAAGGACCATGGGGAATAGCGGCTCCGCAGGAGACTGGGCACATCTAAAGAAAGCTTTAGGACTATCTGGTGTGCACTGGCTCCTCCCCCTATGACCCTCCTCCAAGCCTCAGTTAGGATACTGTGCCCGGACGAGCGTACACAATAAGGAAGGATTTTGAATCCCGGGTAAGACTCATACCAGCCACACCAATCACACCGTATAACCTGTGATCTGAACCCAGTTAACAGCATGATAACAGAGGAGCCTCTGAAAGATGGCTCACGACAATAATAACCCGATTTTTGTAACAATAACTATGTACAAGTATTGCAGACAATCCGCACTTGGGATGGGCGCCCAGCATCCACTACGGACTATGAGAAATAGAATTATCGGTAAGTAAATTCTTATTTTCTCTAACGTCCTAAGTGGATGCTGGGGACTCCGTAAGGACCATGGGGATTATACCAAAGCTCCCAAACGGGCGGGAGAGTGCGGATGACTCTGCAGCACCAAATGAGAGAACTCCAGGTCCTCCTCAGCCAGGATATCAATTTTGTAGAATTTTACAAACGTATTTGCTCCTGACCAAGTAGCTGCTCAGCAAAGTTGTAAAGCCGAGACCCCTCGGGCAGCCGCCCAAGATGAGCCCACCTTCCTTGTGGAGTGGGCATTTACAGATTTTTGGCTGTGGCAGGCCTGCCACAGAATGTGCAAGCTGAATTGTACTACAAATCCAACGAGCAATAGTCTGCTTAGAAGCAGGAGCACCCAGCTTGTTGGGTGCACACAGGATAAACAGCGAGTCAGATTTCCTGACTCCAGCCGTCCTGGAAACATATATTTTCAGGGCACTAACAACGTCTAGCAACTTGGAGGCCTCCAAGTCCCTAGTAGCCGCAGGCACCACCAATAGGTTGGTTCAGGTGAGACGCTGAAACCACCTTGGGGAGAAACTGAGGACGAGTCCTCAATTCCGCCCTGTCCGAATGGAAAATCAGATAAGGGCTTTTTCAGGATAAAGCCGCCAATTCTGACACGCGCCTGGCCCAGGCCAGGGCCAACAGCATGACCACTTTCCATGTGAGATATTTTAACTCCACAGATTTAAGTGGTTCAAACAAATGTGACTTTTGGAACCCAAAACTACATTGAGATCCCAAAGTGCCACTGGAGGCACAAAAGGAGGCTGTAAATGCAGTACCCCTTTTACAAACGTCTGAACTTCAGGGACTGAAGCTAGTTCTTTTTGGAAGAAAATTGACAGGGCCGAAATTTGAACCTTAATGGACCCCAATTTCAGGCCCACAGACACTCCTGTTTGCAGGAAATGTAGGAATCGACCCAGTTGAATTTCCTCCGTCGGGCCTTACTGGCCTCGCACCACGCAACATATTTTCGCCAATTGCGGTGATAATGTTTTTGCGGTTACATCCTTCCTGGCTTTGATCAGGATAGGGATGACTTCATCCGGAATGCCTTTTTTCCTTCAGGATCCGGCGTTCAACCGCCATGCCGTCAAACGCAGCCGCGGTAAGTCTTGGAACAGACAGGGTCCTTGCTGGAGCAGGTCCCTTCTTAGAGGTAGAGGCCACGGATCCTCCGTGAGCATCTCTTGAAGTTCCGGTTACCAAGTCCTTCTTGGCCAATCCGGAACCACGAATATAGTGCTTACTCCTCTCCATCTTATCAATCTCAGTACCTTGGGTATGAGAGGCAGAGGAGGGAACACATACACTGACTGGTACACCCACGGTGTTACCAGAGCGTCTACAGCTTATTGCCTGAGGGTCCCTGGACCTGGCGCAATACCTGTCGAGTTTTTAATCATGTGGAAGACTTCTGGGTGAAGTCCCCACTCTCCCGGGTGGAGGTCGTGCTGAGGAAGTCTGCTTCCCAGTTGTCCACTCCCGGAATGAATACTGCTGACAGTGCTATCACATGATTTTCCGCCCAGCGAAGAATCCTTGCAGCTTCTGCCATTGCCCTCCTGCTTCTTGTGCCACCCTGTCTGTTTACGTGGGTGACTGCCGTGATGTTGTCCGACTGGATCAACACCGGCTGACCTTGAAGCAGAGGTCTTGCTAAGCTTAGAGCATTGTAAATGTCCCTTAGCTTCAGGATATTTATGTGAAGTGATGTCTCCAGGCTTGACCATAAGCCCTGGATATTCCTTCCCTGTGTGACTGCTCCCCAGCCTCGCAGGCTGGCATCCGTGGTCACCAGGACCCAGTCCTGAATGCCTAATCTGCGGCCCTCTAGAAGATGAGCACTCTGCAACCACCACAGGAGGGACACCCTTGTCCTTGGTGACAGGGTTATCCGCTGATGCATCTGAAGATGCGATCCAGACCATTTGTCCAGCAGGTCCCACTGGAAAGTTCTTGCGTGGAATCTGCCGAATGGGATTGCTTCGTAGGAAGCCACCATTTTACCCAGAACCCTTGTGCATTGATGCACTGAGACTTGGCTCGGTTTTAGGAGGTTCCTGACTAGCTCGGATAACTCCCTGGCTTTCTCCTCCGGGAGAAACACCTTTTTCTGGACTGTGTCCAGGATCATCCCTAGGAACAGAAGACACGTCGTCGGAACCAGCTGCGATTTTGGAATATTGAGAATCCAATCGTGCTGCCGCAACACTACCTGAGATAGTGCTACACCGACCTCCAACTGTTCCCTGGATCTTACCCTTATCAGGGAATTGTCCAAGGAAGGGATAACTAAAATTCACTTCCTTCGAAGGAACATCATCATTTCGGCCATTACCTTGGTAAAGACCCGGGGTGCCGTGTACCATCCATACGGCAGCGTCTGAACTGATAGTGACAGTTCTGTACCATAAACCTGAGGTACCCTTGGTGAGAAGGGTAAATTTTGACATGAAGGTAAGCATCCTTGATGTCCCGAGACATCATGTAGTCCCCTTCTTCCAGGTTCGCAATCACTGCTCTGAGTGACTCAATCTTGAATTTGAACCTCTGTACGTAAGTGTTCAAAGATTTTAGATTTAGAATCGGTCTCACCGAGCCGTCCGGCTTCGGTACCACAACAGTGTGGAATAATACCCCGTTCCCTGTTGCAGGAGGGGTATCTTGATTATCACCTGCTGGGAATACAGCTTGTGAATGGCTTCCAAAATTGTCTCCCTGTCAGAAGGAGACATCGGTAAAGCCGACTTTAGGAAACGGCGAGGGGGAGACGTCTCGAATTCTAATTTGTACCCCTGAGATATCACCTGAAGGATCCAGGGGTCTACTTGCGAGTGAGCCCACTGCGCGCTGAAATTCATTGAGACGGGCCCCCCACCGTGCCTGATTCTGCTTGTAAAGCCCCAGCGTATACTGAGGGCTTGGCAGAGGCGGGAGAGGGTTTCTGTTCCTGGGAACTGGCTGATTTCTGCAGCCTTTTTCCTCTCCCTCTGTCACGGGGCAGAAATGAGAAACCTTTTGCCCGCTTGTCCACGAAAAGACTGCGCCTGATAATATGGCGTCTTCTCATGTTGAGAGGCGACCTGGGGTACAAACGTGGAATTCCCAGCTGTGGCCGTGGCCACCAGGTCTGAAAGAACGACCCCAAATAACTCCTCCCTTAATAAAGCAATACTTCCAAATGCCGTTTGGAATACGCATCACCTGACCACCGACGTGTCCATAACCCTCTACTGGTAGAAATGGACAACGCGCTTAGACTTGATGCCAGTCGGCAAATATTCCGCTGTGCATCACGCATATATAAAAATGCATCTTTTAAATGCTCTATAGGCAAAAATATACTGTCCCTATCTAGGGTATCAATATTTTCAGTCAGGGAATCCGACCACGCCAACCCAGCACTGCACATCCAGGCTGAGGCGATTGCTGGTCGCAGTATAACACCAGTATGTGTGTAAATACCTTTTAGGATACCCTCCTGCTTTCTATCAGCAGGATCCTTAAGGGCGGCCATCTCAGGCGAAGGTAGAGCCCTTACAAGCGTGTGAGCGCTTTATCCCCCCTAGGGGGTGTTTCCCAACGCATCCTAACCTCTGGCGGGAAAGGATATAATGCCAATAACATTTTAGAAATTATCCGTTATCATCGGGGGAAACCCACGCATCATCACACACCTCATTTAATTTCTCAGATTCAGGAAAACTACAGGTAGTTTTTCCTCACCGAACATAATACCCCTTTTTTTGGTGGTACTCGTATTATCAGAAATGTGTAAAACATTTTTCATTGCCTCAATCATGTAACGTGTGGCCCTACTGGAAGTCACATTCGTCTCTTCACCGTCGACACTGGAGTCAGTATCTGTGTCGGCGTCTATATCTGCCATCTGTCTAAAACTTTCACTAAGAAGCTCAGGAGAGCCCCTAGTGTGCACCCTTCTCGTTCGGGCACAGAGATCTAACTGAGGCTTGGAGGAGGGTCATAGGGGGAGGAGCCAGTGCACACCAGATAGTCCTAAAGCTTTCTTTAGATGTGCCCAGTCTCCTGCGGAGCCGCTATTCCCCATGGTCCTTACGGAGTCCCCAGCATCCACTTAGGACGTTAGAGAAACTCTGCTTCCAAGTTCTCCACCTAGAAATGATCTATGTTGCAATAGCTGTAACTTTCCGCTGTGCCCATCACATCAATCTGCTGATTCTCTCTAGCAAGGGAGTTCTTGGTGCCTTAATTATCTTTATGTCCGGCAGTAGTTCTGAAGGGTGACAGCATATAGGCACCAGAAGTGCTGGTGAAGGAACTACCCTTATTGAGGTCCTTGCCCTTCAGCCACCAGAGGAGCAAATCAAACGTTTTTGAAGACAGCTTGATTAACTGCAGGTCATAAGACTGATATTCCATTTCCAAATAAATTCTATATGGAACAACATGTGCCACCTCAAAAGACAAGACCTTCAAGCAAACAAGACTACAAAACATCTGCTAACAGAAACTAGTACTTGTAACTAGGGAAACTCTGTTGGCTTTCTAGTGATTAATGAGCGGCCAATGAGTTCCTAGGGTCTGGGCAGTCTCTTAAATATGAGACTGCTGCAAGGTTGGAGATCGCTTTGATCAACAGAACGTCCAGGTAAGGTCCGACTGTCACCAGGCCTAGACCACAGAAGGGCAGCCACCTATGCTACAATCTCTGAACACTATTGGCGCTGTTGTCAGGCCAACAGGTAGACTCTGAAACGTAAAATGATCAGACTAAACAGCTTATCTGAGAAGCAACTGGTGTCATTTTCTGACCAGCCCTGATGTCCATGGATACCACAAACTCATTTTCTTCCATGCCATTTATAAAAGGCCACAAAAACTTCATCTTGAACCAGCACAACCAAAAGATGGATATTTAGAGACCTTAAGTTCAGAATAGGAAGAAACGATAAGATTTTAATTGGATCGCTTTAATCAATACAGATTGAGTATCCCATATCCAAGTATTCCGAAATACAGAATATTCCGAAATACGGACTTTTTTGAGTGAGAAATAGTGAAACATTTGTTTTCTGATGGCTCAATGTACACAAACTTTGTTTAATACACAAAGTTATTACAAATATTGTATTAAATGACCTTCAGGCCTATGCGGACACACCTGGCAACATACATCTCAGATCCTACTTCCCTCACTCATGACACCTATATTAAATCACGCCAACTATAATAAGAATTTACTTACCGATAATTCTATTTCTCGTAGTCCGTAGTGGATGCTGGGGACTCCGTCAGGACCATGGGGATTAGCGGCTCCGCAGGAGACAGGGCACAATAATAAAAGCTTTAGGATCAGGTGGTGTGCACTGGCTCCTCCCCCTATGACCCTCCTCCAAGCCTCAGTTAGGATACTGTGCCCGGACGAGCGTGCATAATAAGGAAGGATATTGAATCCCGGGTAAGACTCATACCAGCCACACCAATCACACCGTACAACCTGTGATCTGAACCCAGTTAACAGTATGATAACAACGAAGGAACCTCTGAAAAGATGGCTCACAACAAGAATAACCCGATTTTTGTAACAATAACTATGTACAAGTATTGCAGACAATCCGCACTTGGGATGGGCGCCCAGCATCCACTACGGACTATGAAAAATAGAATTATCGGTAAGTAAATTCTTATTTTCTCTAACGTCCTAAGTGGATGCTGGGGACTCCGTCAGGACCATGGGGATTATACCAAAGCTCCCAAACGGGCGGGAGAGTGCGGATGACTCTGCAGCACCGAATGAGAGAACTTCAGGTCCTCCTCAGTCAGGGTGTGCCCCTGACCAAGTAGCAGCTCGGCAAAGTTGTAAAGCCGAGACCCCTCGGGCAGCCGCCCAAGATGAGCCCACTTCCTTGTGGAATGGGCTTTTACTGATTTTGGCTGTGGCAAGCCTGCCACAGAATGTGCAAGCTGAATTGTACTACAAATCCAGCGAGCAATCGTCTGCTTAGAAGCAGGAACACCCATCTTGTTGGGTGCATACAGGCTAAACAGCGAGTCAGATTTTCTGACTCCAGTCGTCCTGGAAACATATATTTTCAGGGCCCTGACAACGTCAAGTAACTTGGAGTCCTCCAAGTCCCTAGTAGCCGCAGGTACCACAATAGGTTGGTTCATGTGAAAAACAGAAAACACCTTAAGGAGAAATTGAGGACGAGTCCTCAATTCTGCCCTGTCAGAATGAAAAATTAAGTAAGGGCTTTTATATGATAAAGCCGCCCATTCTGACACACGCCTGGCTGAAGCCAGGGCTAATAGAATCTTCACCTTCCATGTGAAATATTTTAATTCCACAGCGGTGAGTGGATCAAACCAATGTGACTTTAGGAAACTCAAAACAACATTGAGATCCCAAGGTGCCACTGGGGGCACAAAAGGAGGCTGTATATGCAGTACCCCTTTTACAAACGTCTGAACTTCAGGCACTGAAGCCAGTTCTTTCTGGAAGAAATTCGACAGGGTCGAAATTTGAACCTTAATGGACCCTAATTTTAGGCCCATAGACAGTCCTGTTTTCAGGAAATGTAGGAAACGACCCCGTTGGAATTCCTCTGTAGGGACCTTCTTGGCCTCACACCACGCAACATATTTTCGCCAAATGCGGTGAAAATGTTTTGCGGTTACATCCTTCCTGGCTTCGACCAGGGTAGGGATGACTTCATCTGGAATGCCCTTTCAGGATCCGGCGTTCAACTGCCATGCCGTCAAACGCAGCCGCGATAAGTCTTGGAACAGACAAGGCCCCTGCTGGAGCAGGTCCTTTCTTAAAGGTAGAGGCCACGGTTCTTCCGTGAGCATCTCTTGAAGTTCCGGGTACCAAGTCCTTCTTGACCCATCCGGAACCACGAGTATCGTTCTTACTCATCTCCTTCTTATGATTCTCAGTACTTTTGGTATGAGATGCATAGGAGGGAACACATACCCTGACTGGTACACCCACAGTGTTACCAGAGCGTCCACCGCTATTGCCTGAGGGTCCCTTGACCTGGCGCAATATTTGTCTAGTTTTTTGTTCAGGCGGGACGCCATCATGTCCACCTTTGGTTTTTCCCAACGGTTTACAATCATGTGGAAGACTTCCCGCTGAAGTCCCCACTCTCCCGGGTGGAGGTTATGCCTGCTGAGGAAGTCTGCCTCCCAGTTTTCCACTCCCGGAATTAACACTGCTGAGAGTGTTATCACATGATTTTTCGCCCAGCGAAGAATCCTTGCAGTTTCTGCCATTTCCCTCCTGCTTCATGTGCCGCCCTGTCTGTTTACGTGGGCGACTGCCGTGATGTTGTCCCACTGGATCAATACCGGCTGACCTTGAAGCAGAGGTCTTGCTAAGCTTAGAGCCTTGTAAATTGCCCTTAGCTCCAGTATATTTATGTGGAGAGAAGTCTCCAGACTTGATCACATTCCCTGGAAATTTTTTCCTTGTGTGACTGCTCCCCAGCCACTCAGGCTGGCATCCGTGGTCACCAGGACCCAGTCCTGAATGTCGAATCTGCGGCCCTTTCACAGATGAGCACTCTGCAGCCACCGCAGAAGAAAACACCCTTGTCCTTGGAGACAGGGTTATCCGCTGATGCATCTGAAGATGCGATCCGGACCATTTTCCCAGCAGATTCCACTGAAAGGTTCTTGCGTGAAATCTACCGAATGGGATCGCTTTGTAAGAAACCACCATTTTTCACAGGAGCCTTGTGCAATGATGCACTGATACTTTTCCTGGTTTTAGGAGGTTCCTGACTAGCTCGGATAACTCCCCGGTCTTCTTCTCCGGGAGAAAACATCCTTTTCTGGACTGTGTCCAGAATCATTCCTAGGAACATTAGACGTGTCGTCGGAAAAAGCTGCGATTTTGGAATATTTAGAATCCACTCGTGCTGTCGTAGAACTACTTGAGATAGTGCTACTCCGACCGCCAACTGTTCTCTGGACCTTGCCCTTAATCAGGAAAGCGTCCATATTTCTTTTAGGAAGAATCATCATTTCGGCCATTACCATGGTAAAGACCCGGGGTGCCGTGGACAATCCAAACGGCAGCTTCTGAACTGATAGTGACAGTTCTGTACCACGAACCTGAGATACCCTTGGTGAGAAGGGCAAAATTTGGACATGTAGGTAAGCGTCCCTGATATCCAGTGACACCATATCGTCCTGGTTCGCTATCACTGCTCTGAGTGACTCCATCTTGATTTGAACCCTTGTATGTAATTGTTCAAATCTCTTAGATCTCACCGAGCCGTTTGGCTTCAGTACCACAATATAGTGTGGAATAATACCCCTTCCCTTGTTGTAGGAGGGGTACTTTGATTATCACCTGCTGGGAATATAGCCTGTGAATTTTTTTTTTTTTTCCAATACTGCCTCCCTGTCGGAGGGAGACGTTGGTAAAGCAGACTTCAGGAACTTGTGAGGGGAAGACGTCTCGAATTTCCAATGTACACCTGGGATACTACGTGTAGGATCCAGGAGTCCACTTGCGAGTGAGCCCACTGCGTGCTGAAACTCTTGAGATGACCCCCCACCGCACCTGAGTCCGCTTGTATGGCCCCAGCGTCATGCTGCGGACTTGGCAGAAGCTGTGGAGGACTTCTGTTCCTGGGAATGGGCTGCCTGCTGCAGTCTTCTTCCCTTTCCTCTAACCCTGGGCAGATATGACTGGCCTTTTGCCCGCCTGCCTTTATGGGTACGAAAGGACTGAGACTGAAAAGACTGTGTCCTTTTTTGCTGAGATGTGACTTGGGGTAACAAAAGTGGATTTTCCAGCTGTTGCCATGGCCACCAGGTCCGATGGACCGCCCCTTTATACGGCAATACTTCCATGTGCCGTCTGGAATCTGCATCACCTGACCACTGTCGTGTCTATAAACATCGTCTGGCAGATATGGACATCACATCTACTCTTGATGCCAGAATGCAAATATCCCTCTGCGCATCTCGCATATATAGAAATGCATCCTTAAAATGCTCTATAGTCAATAAAATATTGTTCCTGTCAAGGGTATCAATATTTTCAGTCAGGAAATTCGACCAAGCCCCCCCAGCGCTGCACATCCAGGCTGAGGCGATTGCTGGTCGTAGTATAACACCAGTATGTGTGTATATACTTTTTAGGATATTTTTCAGCTTCCTATCAGCTGGCTCTTTGAGGGCGGCCGTATCTGGAGACGGTAACGCCACTTGTTTTTATAAGCGTGTGAGCGCCTTATCCACCCTAAGGTGTGTTTCCCAACTCGCCCTCACTTCTGGCGGGAAAGGGTATACCTCCAATAATTTTCTATCGGAGGAAACCCACGTATCATCACACACTTTAATTTATCTGATTCAGGAAAAACTACAAGTAGATTATTCCCACCCTACATAATACCCTTATTTGTGGTACTTGTAGTATCAGAAATATGTAACACCTCCTTCATTGCCCTTAACATGTAACGTGTGGCCCTAAAGGAAAAGACGTTTGTTTCTTCACCGTCGACACTGAAGTCAGTGTCCGTGTCTGTGTCGACCAACTGAGGTAAATGGGCGTTTTTACAAGCCCCTGACGGTGTCTGAGACGCCTGGACAGGTACTAATTTGTTTGCCGGCCGTCTCATGTCGTCAACCGACCTTGCATCGTGTTGACATTATCACGTAATTCCTAAATAAGCCATCCATTCCGGTGTCGACTCCCTAGAGAGTGACATCACCAATACAGGCAATTTGCTCCGCCTCCTCACCAACATCGTCCTCCTACATGTCGACACACACGTACCGACACACAGCACACACACAGGGAATGCTCTGATAGAGGACAGGACCCCACTAGCCCTTTGGGGAGACAGAGGGAGAGTTTGCCAGCACACACCAAAAAACGCTATAATTATACAGGGACAACCCCTTATACAAGTGTTTTCCCTTATAGCATTTTCACATATGTAATAATATCGCCAAATAAGTGCCCCCCCTCTCTGTTTTAACCCTGTTTCTGTAGTGCAGTGCAGGGGAGAGCCTGGGAGCCTTCCTCACAGCAGAGCTGAGCAGGAAAATGGCGCCGTTTGCTGAGGAGAATAGGCCCCGCCCCCTAAAACGGCGGGCTCTTCTCCCGGAGTTTGTGAGATCTGGCAGGGGTTAAATACATCCATATAGCCTCAAGGGCTATATGTGATGTATTTTAGCCATAAAAAAGGTATAATACATTGCTGCACAGGGCGCCCCCCCCAGCGCCCTGCACCCTCAGTGACCGCTGGTATGAAGTGTGCTGACAACAATGGCGCACAGCTGCAGTGCTGTGCGCTACCTTATGAAGACTGAAAGTCTTCTGCCGCCTGTTTCTGGACCTCTTCTACTTCGGCATCTGCAAGGGGGGTCGGCGGCACGGCTCCGGGACGAACCCCAGGGTGAGACCTGTGTTCAGACTCCCTCTGGAGCTAATGGTGTCCAGTAGCCTAAGAAGCAAATCCATCCTGCACGCAGGTGAGTTTACTTCTCTCCCCTAAGTCCCTCGTAGCAGTGAGCCTGTTGCCAGCAGGACTCACTGAAAATAAAAAACCTAACTTAAACTTTTATTCTAAGCAGCTCAGGAGAGCCACCTAGATTGCACCCTTCTCGGCCGGGCACAAAAATCTAACTGAGGCTTGGAGGAGGGTCATAGGGGGAGGAGCCAGTGCACACCACCTGATCCTAAAGCTTTTATTATTGTGCCCTGTCTCCTGCGGAGCCGCTAAACCCCATGGTCCTGACGGAGTCCCCAGCATCCACTTAGGACGTTAGAGAAATGATAGTTTCTTAGTAACACAAGCCCAGCAAAAACTGGACTACACTAAACAAAAATACTTCCGCTGGGGAAACAAAACGGGAACTTTGCTGGCAAATATGACCAAAAGCTTTAAGCGACATGGACACATATCTACTATACTCGACAGTCGCACTAACACCCTACACACTAAAACTGCGGACATCGCACGGACATTCCAGAACTATTTCCGTCAGCTTTATGCACCGACCCCACATGACCCGGTCTTGTCAGATAAACTACTGGATGAAGCGAATCTCCCTTGCATAACACCCTTACAAAGGGAAGACCTCGAGAGAGCAATTACAGAGGAGGAGATTGCTAAGGCAATCTCTTCTATGCATCTCAACAAATCACCAGGACCGGATGGCTACTCCACAGAATACTACAAACTCTTACACCATGATGCCATCCCAGTAATACATGCCTTATATAGACATATCCAATCAGAATTTCCTACGTACCCCACTTTTAATCAGGCCTTCACAACTCTTCTACCAAAACCCAATAAAAACCTTTCCCTACCATCCTCTTACCGACCCACTACGCTGTTGAACGTTGACTTCAAAATCCTAGCCAAGATAATGGCAGATAGGCTCCAATCCTTTTTAGCATCCATGCTCACAGACCACCAACTGGGCTTTACCAAAGGCAGACACTCAGTAAAGGGAATTCGCACCGCCGTAGCTGCAGTAATGGCGGCGAATCTCCAAACAGATACCCCAAACATGCTTTTAAGCCTAGATGCAACTAAAGCATTCGACATGGTCTCCTGGCCCTATCTACACGATATACTAGAGAGGAGGGGCTTTGGACTAACGTTCCAATCTCTAATAAAATTTTTCTATACCCAACCACATACCTCATTATTAATTAATGGAACAAAGGGGGATAAAATTGAGCTTACCAGAGGGACGAGACAGGGTTGCCCCCTTTCGCCCCTACTCTTCAACCTAGCATTGGACCCTATGTTGCGGGTACTACAGAATTGGACTCAATTTAGAGGCATCAGTATCGGAGTGGAGGAGGTAAAAATATCGGCATTTGCCGACGATGTCCTCTTGCTCCTATCGGAGCCACGGAGGGCCCTGGGACCGCTGATGGAACATATTAGGGAATTTGGAGGAGTATCGGGATTCGAGGTCAACTTTGAAAAATCCACGGCTCTATATTTAAAACCGGGCTATGCGCGCCCGGCCTGGTTCAGAGAAGCCACAGTTGGATGGAAAACTAAAGCGATCACTTATCTAGGGGTACAGATCCCAAAAAATTTGACAAACCTATACAGTCTTAACTTAAAACAAATCATACGCAGTATGAGGGAGGATACTGAACGCTGGAAACATCTTAAAGTATCGTTTTTGGGCAGAGTGAACCTGGTGAAAATGATCCTATTTCCTAGACTTCTATACCCATTGCAAGCCCTTCCTATTTTACTCTCTAGAAATGCCACGACAGAAATCAACAAAATAATACGCACATTCATTTGGAATGGTAAACGAGCACGAATTGGTAAAATTACAACAGCGTAGGCAAAATGGAGGGGTAAATCTCCCCAACGTGTTGGAGTATAGTTATGCCTCCCACTTACGCTATCTGAGAGATTGGCTGCATGGAGGGAATATGTACTCCAATACGACCTTAGAGTCTGCCTTCCTGGGTGGTGGTAGTATAACCTCCTTCTTGCACTTACACGAAGAAGAGATGCCTACCTCGGTCCGAGCGAATCCACTGCTAATGTCCACTCGGAAGGTTTGGCATATCTTACGACGTAAATGCTCCCTAAATCCGCATGCGTCCCTCTTCCTCCCCCTAGTCCGCAATAATCGCTTTCAGGATGGTAACGCGAGTCACCCTTTCACGCTTTGAGAACGGTACGGTATTACTTCTATACGACAAATTATACACAGGGAATCGCAAAAACCACTTACGCTGGCACAGGCAGTGGAACTTTTTCCAATACTGAACACGTTCCCCTTAGCATACCTACAAGCTCAACATTATGTGGCTACTGTCTCTAGAACATTATCCCCACAGGATTATGACAACCCGTTAGATAAATTGCTGCTGGCTGGGAACCCCTCTTCCAAGGCTATCTCTACCCTGTACTCATTCTTACACACGCCCTTACAATATACTGATACAACAACGGGATTAGCACAATGGACAGAACATTTCCCATCCCTTTCTGTAACAAATTTGCTGAAACACCTTGAATTGTCCATCAGGCTGATACCCGCCGCATCCTACACCAAACTCTTTTTAAATATATGGCACAGAACATATCTGTCACCACACCGTAGACATTTAATGGGTTTATTGGAAGACGCGTCCTGCCCTAGATGCGGTAATAAACGAGCTGAGTTGTTTCACTGCCTATGGGAGTGCCCTATAATCCGGAGGTTCTGGGTCCAAATATGGAGATATGTTACCCAACACCTAGTTAACTATTTACCGCTTTCCTCTGAATGGGCAATATTCGGTATGATGCCGGAAGGCACTAGGATGGCACGGGGTGTTAAAAAATTATTGATGATCTCTGCAGCTGCCAAAAAATGCATTTTACAAATGTGGATACAACCCACAGCCCCGCCATTATCACTTTTTTTAGGGAAGATCTTTCACATTTTCAGAATGGAATGGCTAGAGGCTTCCCTACAAAAGGAAAAGTTCACTGAAATTTTTTTCGAAACATGGGAAAGCTACATAGAAACTCTATCCCACCCACTAAAGGAACAAGTATGGAAATGTTTCCGCAATACTTTATGGTACGAAACTAGAGTTTATGAACAGGACCCCCCAATCTCGTTTGTGGCCGGTTAAATTTAAAGGGGACTGTAACACTTTGCCATGGGGGTGGGGGGGGGGGGGGGGGGGGGGGGGGTGTGGGTGTGGGCATGGATCCGGACTCATTCTATCTCATTTGTTTTTAATACTTGTCACTACTTGAAGGAAACTTCGCTGTGATATATACATGTACTCTGGTCCTAACAATAGACTACTCTGTTACTCTATCTCGAATATATAACAGATCAGTGTTCATGTGACGAACTTTATCGAACATGTTTATCATTGTACTTTGATGTGATTCTTTGATATGCTTCAATTGAAATAAAAAATAATTTGGAAAAAAAAATGACCTTCAGGCTGTGTGCATAAGGTATATATGAAACATAAATGAATTGTGTGAATGTGCACACACTTGTTTAATGCACAAAATTAAAAATATTGGCTAAAATTACATTCAGGCTGTGTGTATAAGGTGTATATGAAACATAAATGCATTCTGTGCTAAGACTTAGGTCCCATCACCATGATATCTCATTATAGTATGCAATTATTCCAAAATACGGAAAAATCCCATATCCAAAATACCTCTGGTCCCAAGCATTTTGGTTAAGGGATACTCAACCTGTACCAGGAACTATAGGACTACCCCTGAGAAAATCAAAGACAGACTGGTATCCCAAATTGCCACAGCAGCAGGAATGGTGATGGTCCTGGTACTGGAGGGTTGAACTATGGGGTATTCACCTCGACTCTCCAACAAAGGATATGGTTAAACAGATGAGGCAATTGGTCTGCAATCTACATGAAATCATACGTTTACTTACACTCCCATGCTTCACAAAGTAAATGTTATGGAAGGAAAAAGAAAAAAAAAATAGCTTCAGCTAACACTTAAACAATGATGGGGGCAAATGTAATCTTGTTTGATTTGGCAAATGGGGACTTCTTTAAGTGGTGATTTATCCATGGGATCTTGTGGGGGGGGGGGGGGGGGGGGGGGGGGGAAGCGCACCTCAAATAATTAAAAGTGACTTTCATCAGTAAGAATAAGTCTACCCCAAATACACTGGAATACTAAACAATGATTTGTCGCCCTTACAGATTTACACACTTTTAAAGTGACAGCGAGGTGTTTTGGTCCTAAATTTTAAGCTACAGTTTGCACAGCTAATCTCAGATGACCAAAAAAAATAATAATAATAAAAAAAATAAAAATCGAAGCAGCTTTTTAAAATATAGTTGTTGCGTAAGCACATAGATCATATGTAAGTTACCTTCACCAAATATTAAAACAGTGTAGCATAAATTTAAGTCTAGCAATTATTGTGGTTTTTTTTTCAAAACAGCATTATACATCTCTAGTAGCTAAATAACACATGCATACCAAAATACTTATTTATACCCCATGCAAATAAAAAAAAAATAGGTATTAAATGCAAGTTAAACAATTTAAAAAACCCAGCAATGTTTCTCATTAAATGTGAAAAGATTACCTCCAACACTTTTCCTTCTCCGTCTCTTCCTCTCTCCAGAAGAGTTTAGATCACTTTCCTCAGGACCAGGGGTATCAGCACCCACATCTACTCCCAACATGCCTGGAATTCTCTCAAGGAGGAAGTCAGGCACACATCCTGGAAAATAAAAAAATGAGAAAATAGTATATAAAGATGTATTCATGTCGGATTTTATAGCCCTAACATTTCAGAGCACGAACATGATAAAAACAATAACTAGAATGGAATACTTAACAAAAAAACTGAACATAGGCTTTTATGTACACGTACACACAAACACACACACACTTACATAAAAGTAAACATCAAACTGAAACACTAAGTTTAACCTATCCTAATTTCCAAAGGGGTGACTCAGTTGTGGGTGAGGTGCAGTAAGAACACACAGAATGGCATCCTTTTCTGGTCCTCCATAAAGTGCCACACAATGGGCAAATGCAGGAAAATTGTTTAATACACAAAAAATACTTGGTCTGCTTGTAGCTGCCATTAGGCAGGAATACATAAAACATTAATTCTTCACAACTACAGAATACTGTCTGAGGAACACTGCTACCATGCTTACTGAATCTAGATGAAAGCCAACTTCCAATGGAGAGCAATCTTTAGAGCTCTAATTCAAGCTCACAAAGTCTTTCAGGGAAATCCAGTTCGCATTCAGACAGACAATGCAACAGCACTTGCATACATCAATCAAGGCGGAAAAAGCAGTGCAATGGCGATGAAGCAAACAAAGATTCTCAGAGGGGTGAAAAAAGTATGTACCAGCATTCTTGGCAACCTTCATCCCGGAAAGTGGAAAACAGGCTGCCGGATTACTTAAGCAGTCATTGCCATCCACCCAGCAGAGTGGTCACCGCATCCAGAGATGTTCAAACAACTAATTCAGATATGGGGTCCAGCCGGAAGTCGACCTTACAGCTTTGAGGTTAAACCACATATTACCCCTGTATGGAACTCGATCACGAGATAGAGATACCTCCTCAAGTTGATGCCTGATTACCTAAATTGACCATTACTCCATAATTAAATGCTGCTTCCTTATAAAGTCGCTTGTTGCAGAAGCGCATTCCTGGAGCAGGCATACATCTTCAGATTATCAAGGGCAGAAGTTCAATTGTTTTATCGTGCCCGTGCTCCCATCTAAAGTGACACGTGATCGGGGTGGGGGGTGGGGAAATGTACAGAGAGAAGACGGAACATGAATAAACATTCAGAAAGGAACAAAGCACGCCATGGCATAAAAGCTTAATTAAGAAATTATCAAACTGTTATCTGACAAAAAACTTGATTGAACCAAATTAACAAGAACACGCAGGCAGGCTGCACCGAGGTGGGCATCCAGTGTCCCCGAGCGGATTCAGAGAAATAGATTTATTGGTAAGTACCAAAATCCTCTTTTCTCCGTCATCCACTAGGATACTGGAATTCTACACAGCTGGGGACGTTCCAAAGATACTCCCACGGGTAGTAGTGCTGTCTGAAGCCTGGAGAACCCAACAGCCAAAACTAGAATCTTTAGCCGCAAAAGTGTCAAACTTGTAAAAATGAGTGAATGTGTGAGCAGAGGACCACGTTGCAGCTCTACAAAGTTGTCCCGTAGAGGCTCCTCTGGCAGCCACCCAAGAAGCTCCTACTGACCTGGTGGTATGAGCACCCATACGAAACGGAACTCTTACCACTAGAGACATACTTTTGTCTAATTGTAAGTCTCATCCATCTGGACAAAGTTTGTTTTGTAGCCGGCCAACCTCTTTTTGGACCATTATACAATACAAACAAAACATCTGACTTACTAAGGAAACTAGTTGCCTGTACGTAAACCCTTAATGCCCTGACCACATCCAGAGAACTGTCACCATCCGACACCTGAAAAGACGGGACCACAATAGGTTGATTAATGTGAAACACGAAACCACCTTAGGCAGGAACTCTGCCTTAGAACCAAGTTCCGCTTTATCCTCACGTAAAATCAGAAAAAGACTCTTGCAGGATAGGGCTCCTAACTCCGATACCCTCCTTGCTGAAGCCAATGCACGTAACAAAACTGTCTTCCAGGACACAAATTTAAGGTTTGCTCTTTCAAAAGGTTCGAAAAGGTCAATCTTAAAAATTCTAAAACCAGGTTTAAATCCCATAGAGCTGTGGGAGGACATAAGGGTGGTTGTAGCCTCAACACTCCCTGCAAAAAGGTCTTGTACTTCCTGTAAGGACGCCAGACGTTGTTGAAAAAAAATGGAAAGGGCAGAGACCTGTACCTTTAAGGATCCCAACCTCAAACCTCCGTCCAAACGAGCTTGTAGAAAGCGCAACAATCTGGTAAGACGAAACTGTCTGGGGTTCCAACCCATAGGCTGGCACCAATCCATGTATCTTTTCCAGATTCTATGATATAGTGTGCCGCAGTAACCGA
The DNA here is from genome assembly GCF_028390025.1 of Pseudophryne corroboree. Lineage (NCBI taxonomy): Eukaryota > Metazoa > Chordata > Amphibia > Anura > Myobatrachidae > Pseudophryne > Pseudophryne corroboree. The sequence continues at coordinate 131,847,289 of NC_086455.1, forward strand.
CTTCCTTGACGCTCACATTTTAGGGATAGCTGAACTGGGAATGGCCCTTTCTCTTTGTATCTTGGTCTCAAGATCTTCCCTCTGCAGCAACCTCCAAGGCTCCTCCGCTAGGAGACCCTTCTGATCCGAGTACCAACTTCTGTGAGGCCAGTCCGGCGCTATCAGAATTACCCAAGCTCTTTCCTGTTTTACCTTCTTTAACATTCTTGGTAATAGAGGAAATGGTGGAAATATGTATACCGGATAGTAAGTCCAGTGAATCGACAGCGCATCCACTGCCTCCACCACTGGATCTTGTGCCCTAGTCACATATCTCAGAAGTTGATGATTGTGTAGAGATGCCATTAAGTCTATCTGTGGAAACCCCCACCTTCTTACCACTGCCTCGAATACCTGGGGTTGTAGACTCCACTCTCCTGGGTGCATGTCTTGGTGGCTGATATAATCCGCCTCCCAGTTGTCTACGGGAATGAAGACTGCCGACAGAATTATGATGAGATTTCCGCCCAAGACAGAATCTTTGTAGCCTCCTTTAGGGCCCATCCAGCTTTCATTCCTCTCTGACTGTTTATATAAGCCACCGCTGTGACATTGTCGTATTGTACTCATGTGCCGAGCTCGTACTAGACTCTCTGCTTGAAGAAGCGCATTGTAGATAGCTCAGAGTTCCAGTACATTTATTGGGAGACTGCTCTCCTACTGGGACCATCTCCCCTGAAATTGGTGGTTGTCCAGTACTGCACCCCAACCTCTGAGACTTGCATCCGTCGTCAAGATGATCCAATCCCAGATTCTGAAACGCTTCCCATTGCTAGGTTTCTGTGGATCGACCACCAAATCAGGGAAATTCTGGTCTAAGACGTTAGGCAAACTTTCCTGCTCAGAAACAATGCATGCCTGACCCTGTGAGATCAGGTCCATCTGGAATGTTCTTGAGTGAAGTCTCCCCCAGAAGCCACATGCAAAGGTGTAGACACCCTCTGATTTTGCAAGACCTGTTGAACCATGCGCCTGATGTCTTAGATCTTGTCTTCTGGTAGAAAGACTTGTAGTTGAGTCGTGTCCAGAATCAGACACAAGAACTGAGACCGAAGTAAGTTGGATTTCCTGAAATTGACCATCCAGTCGTGTATAGTCAGGACCTGATGAGTCAATCTTGCATCTCTGATTAAAATTTTCGGAGACGGGGCCTTGTTCAATAGATCGTCCAGGTATGGTATTACCGTTACCCCCATAGATCGTAATTTTGCTACCATGACCACCATGATCTTTGTGAAGATCCTTGGAGCCAAGGACAGACCGAACGGTAGTGCTCTGAATTGGTAGGGGTCCTTCTCCACTCAGATACGCTTGATGTGGCGTCCAAATTGGAACATCGAGGTACGTGTCCTTTATGTTCATACACACCATGAATTCCTGTTCCAACCCTGCGATGACTGACTACCGGTTCAAGATGGAATCGATAAACTGTTAAAAATTGGTTTAACACCTTTAGGTTTAGAATGGGTCTGACCGAACCATCTGGTTTGGGTACCACAAAAAGATTTGAATAAAAACCCATCCCTCTCTGTGGTACCGGCACCAGAACTATCGCCTCTGATAAAAACAACCTTTGGAGAGCTGATTTCAATGCCCTTGCCTTTTGAGGACACTGAAGTAGACCCGTAGTAAAATACTGACTGTGAGGATGTATGAGAAAATAGGATTTGAATACCTACCGGTAAATCCTTTTCTCGTAGCCCATAAGGGATATTGGGGGAAACTAGTACAATGGGTATAGACGGGGTCAAAAGGAGCCAGTGCACTTTAAATTTCTTCAACTTGGTGTGCTGGCTCGTCCCCTCTATGCCCCCTCCCACAGGCAGTTATAGGTAAAAATGTGCCCGAAGGAGAAAGAACAGGATAACAGAAAGGGTGATGAGATTTACAACCAGCACACCATGAACATACAACCAGCAACGGCTGGTAACAACAGCTGAACAGGTAACTATAGAAAAAGAACCTGCAGAAAAGTCCACGCACTGAGACGGGTGCCTAATATCCCTTATGGACTACAAGAAAAAGGATTTACCTGTAGGTGTTAAAATTGAGGACGTCCAAAAGCTTCCAGAACGTGCAGAGACTGTTGCAGCACCGCTTGCCCAAACTGGGTATCCTCTTTGGCCAAGGTATCAAATTTGTAGAACTTCACAAAAGTGTTCTTACCCGACCATGTAGCAGCTCGGCATAGTTGCAATGCCGAGACTACACGGGCAGACGCCCAGGAAGAGCCCACTGATCTAGTAGAGTGGGCCTTTAGAGACTTCGGAACCGGTAAGGCTGCCGACATATAGGCCTGTTGGATAGTAAGCCTAATCCAACGAGCAATGGACTGCATCGAAGTAGGGCAACCCTTCTTCTGTTCATCATAGAGCACGAAGAAGGAATCAGTCTTTCTGATCCGAGTTGTACGCTTGACATATCTTCAAGCACGCACAGCACCCAATGCCTCCGGAGGAGCAGAAGCGACAGAACTGGACGGAACCACAATAGGTTGATTCAGATGAAACATGGAGACAACCTTCGTTAGGAACTGCTGTCTAGTCCGCTCTGTCCTCGTAAAAGACCAATTAGGGACATTTAGACGATAAGGCTCCCCAATTCTGAAACAGGTCGAGCAGAAGCCAGGGCCAGTAACATCACCGTCTTTCACGTGAGGTACTTGTCTTCTACCATCATTCGAGATTCAAACCAGGAGGACTGTAAAAATTTCAACACTACATCCAAATCCCAGGGTGCCAAAGGTGGCACAAAGGGAAGTTGTATGTGGAGTACCCCTTGCAAGGTCTGAACTTCTGGCAACACTGCCAATTTCTTCTGAAAGAAAATGGAGACAGCTGAAATCTGGACCTTAATGGAATGCAAACGCAAGCCCTTATCCACACCAGCCTGCAGGAAACGTAAGAAACACCCCAAGTGAAACTCTGCAGGCGGATACGTGCAGTCCTCGTACCAAGAGACACATTTCCTCCAGATAGGATAGTGTTTTGACATCACAGGTTTCCTGGCCTGAACCATGGTTGCAATAACCTTCTTGGAAATGCCGTTGAGAGCTAGGATGTTCAACTCAGCCTCCCATGCCGTCTAACGAAGTCGCCGTAAGCCCGGATAGACGAACGGTCCTTGTTGAAGAAGATCTCTTCTGAGTGGTAGAGGCCAAGGGTCTTGGACAGACATGTCCAGAAGATCCACGTACCACGCCCTCAGATGCCAATCTGGGGCAATTAGAATTGCCTGGACACCTTGATTCCTGATTCGCTTTAGCACTCTTGGGAGCAAAGGGATCAATGGAAATAGGTAGACCAGCCGGTACGGCCAAAAGCAACGCCAGTGCGTCCACTGCCATCGCATGAGGATCCCTGGTCCACGAGCAATACCAGAGAAGTTTCTTGTTGAGACTAGAAGCCATCATGTCTATTAGTGGGCAACCCCACCGATCGATCTCCTGGAACACCAGATGCTGGAGCCCCCACTCCTCCGGGTGGAGATCGTGACGACTCAGGAAGTCCGCCTCCCAGTTGTCAACACACGGAATGAAGATTGCCGACATGGCTCTTGCATTTCTTTCTGCCCAGAGGAGTAACACCTCTCGCATGCAGGCTCTGCTTTTTGTCCCTTCTTGTCGATTGATATATGCCACCACCGTGGCGTTGTCCGACTGTACCTGGATCGTGTGATCCTTGAGCAGAGGAGATGCTTGAAGCAGAGCATTGTAGATCGCCCGAAGTTCCAGAATGTTGACTGGAAGGAGGCTTTCATGGGTTGACCACCTGCCCTGGAACTGCGCCCCTTGGATGACAGCTCACCATCTTCTCAGACTCACATCCGTCTTGAGGAGAGTCCAAAACGTAATCCCGAAACTCCTGCCCTCCAGGAGATTGGAGGACTGTAACCACCACAGGAGGGAAATTCTGGCCTGAGGTGACAGCTGAATCATCTGGTGCATCTGCAGATGCGATCCGGACCACTTGCTCAGGAGGTCCAACTGAAACTTTCTGGCATGGAACCTCCCATACTGGAATGCCTCGTATTAGGCAACCATCACTCCCAACAATCTTATGCAGAGATCTACAGACACTCGAGCAGGTCGGAGCACAATGCGGACCATCTCCTGAAGTGTTTTTGACTTGTCCTCTGGTAGAAACACCTTCTGGGCCACGGTATCCAGCAAAATCCCCAGGAACAGGAACCTCTGAGTTGGCTCCAGGTAGGACTTCTGTAAGTTGAGGATCCACCCATGGTCGGACAGAAGACTGATGGTGCAGTCGATATGGAGCAACAAAAGCTCCCTGGATATTGCCTTTATCAGAAGATTGTCCAGATAAGGGACCACATTGATACCCTGTACCCGGAGTTGGAACATCACCTCCGCCATCACCTTCGTGAATACCCTCGGGGCTGTTGACAGGGACGAAGGGCAGTGCCTGGAATTGGCAGTGATCAGCCAGCAGTGCAAACCGCAGGTACGCCTGATGAGTAGGCCAAATCGTAATATGAAGATAGGCGTCCTTGATATCCAAGGAGACCATGAATTCCTGTTCTTCCAGACCCGCAATCCCTGCTCGCAGGGATTCCATTTTGAATTTGAACACCCTCAAATAAGGATTCAAGGATTTCAGATTCAAAATGGGTCTGACCGTACCGTCCGGCTTCGGCACCAAACAGGTTTGAGTAAAACCCTTTTCCGCGTTGCGGTAGCGGTACTGGAACAATGACGTGGGACTGGACCAACTTTCGGATAGCCTGTTGCAACGTAACTTGCATATCCTCCAAAGCTGGTGAACTTGATTTGAAAAGTCGTTGGAGGGTGGTACTGTCGAACTCCAGCTTGTAGCCTTGAGAAACGAGCTCCCTGACCCAGGCATCCTGGCAGGAGGTCTCCCAGATGCGACTAAAGTGACGCAGTCGAGCTCCCACCTCGAGGTCCCCTCGGGGTGGGCAACGTCATGCTGAGGCCTTAGTGGAAGAAGAACAGGTGGACTGTTCCTGAGAACTGTTTTTGTTGCAGGTTTTCTGGACTTACCTCTGGTGCCTCTAGCCGCATTGGAGGCACCTCTGGCCTTCAAATCGAAATGTGTGAGAACGAAAGGACTGGACAGACGGTCCCGGATAGGAGCGTCTTGCCGGCGGGGCCCCAGAAGGGAGAAACGTGGATTTCCCAGCAATAACTTTGGAAATCCATGCATCCAGTTCAACCCCAAAAAGCCATTCCCCAGAAAAGGGGAGGGATTCCTCATTACGCTTGGATTCTGCGTCGGCAATTCACTGATGCAGCCACAAGGCCCTGCGCAGACATCGCCATGGCAGACGTCCGAGCGTTAATGTTCCCCATCTCCTTGAGGGAATCACAGAGGACACGGGCATTTCCCCCCCGAGAGGCCCCACCTGAATTTGCGTGGCCCAAGAATGAATAGCACGAGTCATCCAGCCATCCGCAATGTCCGGTCTTTGTTAAAGACCGGCTGCAGTGTATATAGATTTTAGGGTAGTCTATCTTTCGGTCCCCAGGATCCTTCATTGTAAAGGAAACCGGGGTAGGCAGCACAGCCTTTTTAGACAGGCGAGAGACTGAGACATCCACCCCAGGGGGTTCCTCCCAAAATTTTCTACCTTTAGGAGCAAATGGGAAAGTGTGCAAAAAATGTTTGGACACTTGGAATTTTTCGTCTGGATTTTTCCAGGCCAGTTTGAATAAGTCATCTAACTCTGGAGAATCATGGAAAGTGATATTGGGCTTGTTTTGTACAAAGTAAAAACTGCTGTGATGCAGCGTCCTCTAGAGCGAGATTTAGCACATCCCTTATAGCCAAAATGAGGGGTTCAATACCCTGAGTGGAATCAGGATTCCCACTAATGGGATCCAGGTCATCGCCATCATCCTGAATATCATCATCTGAATCCGATAGCAGAGCAGGTAAACCACGTTTCTGTGGACCTGCATGAGCGAGGTGGGCTGTGTATGTGCCCTAGCAGTTAAATCTGCAACAGCTTGTAGGAGTAGCTGAGACTTCTGCACATTAGCAATGAGCTGGGAAGACATATCTGACATCATAGTCTTAAGAGACCCTAACCAGTGGGGCTCTGGGCCCTCTCACCCAGCCCCTTCACTGATTTGTGAAGATTGACTGAATTGTTCATAGGAAACAGAATCATTAGATAATGGAGAGAATCTGGTGACATACACTGCACAGCTTGTGTTTACCCATATTTCACAGTAAGCACAATAACATACACACAGTTATAATGTAAGATGACCTATTGTATGTGAGAGAAGACACAGATCAGAGAGGAAACCAGCACACCCCGAGCTGCACAGCCCCAGTGAGGCTGTGTTTCTAAACACAGTAAACACTAGCAATTTAAGTCCTACAGAGTAGCAGGATAGTGTACAGAAGCGGCTCTCCCCCCTTTGCTACACCCTGTACCAGTTTTCCAGCATGTCTTGTGAGGTACGAAGCGCTGTGTGTTCTGTAGATGGCTGCTGTAAGCAGAGGAAGGCGCTAAAACGTCTCAGGTCAAGAAGAGTTAGCTCCGCCCCCTCTAATGGCGCCAGAGCTATAATGAATATTTATACTGGCAAAGTCTCCTTCATAGCTTAAAACATCACAAGTAGTGCTAGTTAAGCCTTTTGTGTCAGTTCTACACGGGGGATCTTAGCGGGACCCCCACAGGAGGGTCCCGTACGCCACGCCCATGGTCAGCCGCACTTTGAACTGGGAGACTCAACCTAGCGGTGCAGTCGGTTTGTACTCACCACCGATGTCACCTTCAGGCAGCGTTAGGGGTGTGTGGCGTGCTGCGGCTGTGACAGCCAAGCCACAGTACCCCGCTGAACAACAATCCCTCAGGATGGTGGTCCTGCAGCGGGAAAGCGGCTCTGCACCTCGTAAGGCCGGTGACCGTTACCCCCCTAACTACCACGGTGCAGGAATGCTGCTGCCCAGACAGCTTCCCGAAAATATTAAGTTTAAAATTAAATTGAATAAAACTCTCTGGAGCTGCAGAGATGTGCATCCTCTCCTGATGGCACTTTTTTCTAAGCTGCCTGTGGGAGGGGGCATAGTGGGGAGGAGCCAGCACACCCAGTTAAAGAAATTTAAAGTGCACTGGCTCCCTTGGACCCCCTATCTATACCCATTGTACTAGTTTCCCCTGATATCCCTTATTGAAGCTAGTGAAATTCTATTTTATAGCCCTGGGATACAATATGGTTGACCCATACATCTGGGAGAGGTTTCAGCCCAGACTTCCTGAAACCTTGTCAACCAGGCACCCACCTTGGGAGACAGTCTCTGATTTTTTTATGGGTTTAAGCGTCCTGTTTTCGGTTTGCTGACTGGGGACGGTCTCTGCCTCGGTTTCCGCGAGACTGTCATCCAAAACCTCCAGCTCTGGCACGAAAGGATTGAGATCTAAATGAAGTGAAGGTCGGTCCTGAATAACTTTGTCTGACAGCCAGTGTGGTGGTAGGGTATGTAGTAGGCAAGACAGTAGATTTTCCAGCCGTGGCCTGTGAAATCCATTTGTCCAATTCTGAACCAAAGTATCCCCTACAAAGGGAATAGCCTCTACGGCTTATTGAGAGTCCGAATCCACCTGCCAATCTCTGAGTCATAAAATACGTCTTGCCGACACTGCTGAAGCTGAAAATAAGAATTTACTTACCGATAATTCTATTTCTCGTAGTCCGTAGTGGATGCTGGGAACTCCGTAAGGACCATGGGGAATAGCGGCTCCGCAGGAGACTGGGCACAAAAGTAAAGCTTTAGAACTACCTGGTGTGCACTGGCTCCTCCCCCTATGACCCTCCTCCAAGCCTCAGTTAGGATACTGTGCCCGGACGAGCGTACACAATAAGGAAGGATTTTGAATCCCGGGTAAGACTCATACCAGCCACACCAATCACACCGTACAACCTGTGATCTGAACCCAGTTAACAGCATGATAACAGAGGAGCCTCTGAAAAGATGACTCACAACAATAATAACCCGATTTTTGTAACAACAACTATGTACAAGTATTGCAGACAATCCGCACTTGGGATGGGCGCCCAGCATCCACTACGGACTACGAGAAATAGAATTATCGGTAAGTAAATTCTTATTTTCTCTGACGTCCTAGTGGATGCTGGGAACTCCGTAAGGACCATGGGGATTATACCAAAGCTCCCAAACGGGCGGGAGAGTGCGGATGACTCTGCAGCACCGAATGAGAGAACTCCAGGTCCTCCTCAGCCAGAGTATCAAATTTGTAGAATTTAGCAAACGTGTTTGCCCCTGACCAAGTAGCTGCTCGGCAAAGTTTTAAAGCAGAGACCCCTCGGGCAGCCGCCCAAGATGAGCCCACCTTCCTTGTGGAATGGGCTTTTACAGATTTTGGCTGTGGCAGGCCTGCCACAGAATGTGCAAGCTGAATTGTACTACAAATCCAACGAGCAATAGTCTGCTTAGAAGCAGGAGCACCCAGCTTGTTGGGTGCATACAGGATAAACAGCGAGTCAGATTTTCTGACTCCAGCCGTCCTGGAAACATATTTTCAGGGCCCTGACTACGTCCAGCAACTTGGAGTCCTCCAAGTCCCTAGTAGCCGCAGGTACCACAATAGGCTGGTTCAAGTGAAACGCTGAAACCACCTTAGGGAGAAATTGAGGACGAGTCCTCAATTCTGCCCTGTCCGTATGAAAAATTAGGTAAGGGCTTTTATAGGATAAAGCCGCCAATTCTGAGACACGCCTGGCTGAAGCCAGGGCCAACAGCATTACCACTTTCCATGTGAGATATTTTAAGTCCACAGTGGTGAGTGGTTCAAACCAATGTGATTTTAGGAACCCCAAAACTACATTGAGTTCCCAAGGTGCCACTGGAGGCACAAAAGGAGGCTGTATATGCAGTACCCCCTTTACAAACGTCTGAACTTCAGGAACTGAAGCCAGTTCTTTCTGGAAGAAAATCGACAGGGCCGAAATTTGAACCTTAATGGACCCTAATTTTATGCCCATAGACAGTCCTGTTTGCAGGAAATGCAGGAAACGACCCAGTTGAAATTCCTCTGTAGGGGCCTTCCTGGCCGCGCACCACGCAACATATTTACGCCAAATACGGTGATAATGCTGTACGGTTAAATCCTTCCTGGCTTTGATCAGGGTAGGGATGACTTCATCCGGAATGCCTTTTTCCTTCAGGATCCGGCGTTCAACCGCCATGCCGTCAAACGCAGCCGCGGTAAGTCTTGGAACAGACAGGGTCCCTGCTGGAGCAGCTCCCTTCTTAGAGGTAGAGGCCACGGGTCCTCTGTCCTTACTCCTCTCCTTCGTATGATTCTCAGTACCTTGGGTATGAGAGGCAGAGGAGGGAACACATACACTGACTGGTACACCCCCGGTGTTACCAGAGCGTCCACAGCTATTGCCTGAGGGTCCCTTGACCTGGCGCAATACCTGTCTAGTTTTTTGTCCACCTTTGGTTTTTCCCAACGGTTCACAATCATGTGGAAGACTTCTGGGTGAAGTCCCCACTCTCCCGGGTGGAGGTCGTGTCTGCTGAGGAAGTCTGCTTCCCAGTTGTCCACTCCCGGAATGAACACCGCTGACAGTGCTATCACATGATTTTCCGCCCAGCGAAGAATCCTTGCAGCTTCTGCCATTGCCCTCCTGCTTCTTGTGCCGCCCTATCTGTTTACGTGGGCGACTGCCGTGATGTTGTCTGACTGGATCAGCACCGGCTGACCTTGAAGCAGAGGTCTTGCTAGGCTTAGAGCATTGTAGATGGTCCTTAGCTCCAGGATATTTATGTGAAGTGATGACTCCAGGCTTGACCACAAGCCCTGGAAATTTCTTCCCTGTGTGACTGCTCCCCAGCCTCTCAGGCTGGCATCCGTGGTCACCAGGACCCAGTCCTGAATGCCGAATCTGCGGCCCTCTAGAAGAGGAGCACTCTGCAACCACCACAGGAGAGACACCCTTGTCCTTGGTGACAAGATTATCCGCTGATGCATCTGAAGATGCGACCCGGACCATTTGTCTAGCAGATCCCACTGGAAGGTTCTTGCGTGGAATCTGCCGAATGGGATTGCTTCGTAAGAAGCCACCATTTTTCCCAGGACCCTTGTGCATTGATGCACTGAGACTTGGCCTGGTTTTAGGAGATTTCTGACTAGCTCGGATAACTCCCTGGCTTTCTCCTCCGGGAGAAACACCTTTTTCTGGACTGTGTCCAGGATCCTCCCTAGGAATAGAAGGCGTGTCGTCGGGATCAGCTGCGATTTTGGAATATTGAGAATCCAACCGTGCTGTCGCAGCACTATCTGAGATAGTGCTACCCCGACTTCCAACTGTTCCCTGGATCTTGCCCTTATCAGGAGATCGTCCAAGTAAGGGATAACTAAAACTCCCTTCCTTCGAAGGAGTATCTGAAACTGATAGTGACAGTTCTGTACCACAACCCTGAGGTACCCTTGGTGAGAAGGGTAAATTGGGACATGTAGGTAAGCATCTTTGATGTCCAGAGACACCATATAGTCCCCTTCTTCCAGGTTTGCAATCACTGCTCTTAGTGACTCCATCTTGAATTTGAACCTTTGTATGTAAGTGTTCAAGGATTTTATTGACCTTGTGTTCAAGGACCTTGATTATCACCTGCTGGGAATACAGCTTGTGAATGGCTTCCAATACTGCCTCCCTGTCTGAGGGAGACGTCGGTAAAGCAGACTTTAGAAAACGGCGAGGGGGAGACGTCTCGAATTCCAATTTGTACCCCTGAGATACCACCTGAAGGATCCAGGGGTCCACTTGCGAGTGGGCCCACTGCGCACTGAACTTCTTGAGACGGGCCCCCACCGTGCCTGAGTCCGCTTGTAAAGCCCCAGCGTCATGCTTAGGACTTTGCGGAGGCGGGAGAGGGCTTTTGTTCCTGGGAACTGGCTGTTTGCTGCAGCCTTTTTCCTCTCCCTCTGCCACGGGGCAGAAATGAGGCGCTTTTTGCCCGCTTGCCCTTATGGGGCCGAAAGGACTGCGCCTGATAATACGGCGTCTTCTTAGGTTGAGAAGCTACCTGGGGTAAAAATGTGGATTTTCCAGCAGTTGCCGTGGCTACCAGGTCTGATAGACCTACCCCAAATAACTCCTCCCCCTTATAAGGCAATACTTCCATGTGCCTTTTAGAATCCGCATCACCTGACCACTGCCGCGTCCATAAACCTCTTCTTGCAGAAATGGACAGCGCGCTAACTCTTGATGCCAATCGGCAAATATCCCTCTGTGCATCACGCATATATAAAAATGCATCTTTCAAATGCTCTATAGTCAGTAATATACTGTCCCTATCTAGGGTATCAATATTTTCAGTCAGGGAATCCGACCATGCCACGCCCGCACTGCACATCCAGGCTGAGGCGATTGCTGGTCGCAGTATAACACCCGTGTGAGTGTATATACATTTTAGGATATTCTCCAGCTTTCTATCGGCAGGTTCCTTTAGGGCGGCCGTATCAGGAGAGGGTAGTGCTACCTGTTTAGACAAGCGTGTGAGCGCTTTATCCACCCTAGGGGGTGTTTCCCAACGTGCCCTATCCTCTGGCGGGAAAGGGTATGATGCCAATAACCTTTTAGGAATTATCAGTTTTTTATCGGGGGAAACCCACGCCTCATCACACACTTCATTTAATTCCTCGGATACAGGAAAAACTACAGGCAGTTTTTTCTCACCAAACATAATACCCTTTTTAGTGGTACTTGTATTATCGGAGATATGCAATACATTTTTCATTGCTTCAATCATGTAACGTGTGGCCCTAGTGGAAGTCACGTTTGTCTCCTCATCATCGACACTGGAGTCAGTATCCGTGTCTGTGTCTGCCATTTGAGGTAACGGGCGTTTTAAAGCCCCTGATGGCGTTTGAGACCCCTGGACAGGCACAAGCTGAGTAGCCGGCTGTCTCATGTCGTCAACTGTCTTTCGTAAAGAGCTGACACTGTCACGCAATTCCTTCCATAAGCTCATCCACTCAGGTGTCGACTCCCTAGGGGGTGACAACTCTATAATAGGCAATTGCTCCGCCTCCATCTCATTTTCCTCCTCAAACATGTCGACACAATCGTACCGACACACCGCACACACACCATGAATGCTCTGATAGAGGACAGGACCCCACTAGCCCTTTGGGGAGACAGAGGGAGAGTATGCCAGCACACACCAGAGCGCTATATATATATATATATATATATATATATATATATATATATATATATATATATATATATATATATATATATACACACAGGAATACCACTATAAAATGTGCTTTTCCCTTTATAGCTGCTGTTATTATTAGAACTGCGCCAAATTAGTGCCCCCCTCTCTTTTTTACCCTTTTCTGTAGTGCAGGACTGCAGGGGAGAGTCAGGGAGACGTCCTTCCAGCGGAGCCGTGATGGAAAATGGCGCCCGTGTGCTGAGGAGATAGGCTCCGCCCCCTTCTCGGCGGCCTTTTCTCCCGCTTTTTGGTGAGTTCTGGCAGGGGTTAAAATACATCCATATAGCCCTGGGGGTTATATGTGGTGTATTTTTGCCAGCCAAGGTGTTTACATTGCTGCTCAGGGCGCCCCCCCCTAGCGCCCTGCACCCTCAATGACCGAAGTGTGAAGTGTGCCTGAGTAACAATGGCGCACAGCTGCAGTGCTGTGCGCTACCTTGTTGAAGACTGATGTCTTCTGCCGCCGATTTTTCCGGACCTCTTCTTGCTTCTGGCTCTGTAAGGGGGCCGGCGGCGCGGCTCTGGGACCGAGCTCCGAGGCTGGGCCTGTGTTCGGTCCCTCTGGAGCTAATGGTGTCCAGTAGCCTAAGAAGCCCAAGCTGGCTGCAAGCAGGCAGGTTCGCTTCTTCTCCCCTTAGTCCCTCGATGCAGTGAGCCTGTTGCCAGCAGGTCTCACTGAAAATAAAAAACCTAAAACTAAACTTTCACTAAGAAGCTCAGGAGAGCCCCTAGTGTGCACCCTTCTCGGCCGGGCACAAAAATCTAACTGAGGCTTGGAGGAGGGTCATAGGGGGAGGAGCCAGTGCACACCAGGTAGTCCTAAAGCTTTACTTTTGTGCCCAGTCTCCTGCGGAGCCGCTATTCCCCATGGTCCTTACGGAGTTCCCAGCATCCACTAGGACGTCAGAGAAATACGTGATGCTATCCTAGCATCTTTTGCAGCTTGGCAAAGAGAAGTGGCCGACTCACGGATATGCTCCGCTAAGAAATCTCCTCCTGGTTACCCTCTTCTGTCACTGCACTGAATATTTAACCAGCCCAGGCCACAACAGCCTTACTGACCCAGGCACTCACAAGCGTTAACCTGTGTGAAGTCCATGTTTGTGGCAGCTGGAGCATAAGCGCCGTGTCCAACTTGTGGTCCAAAGCATCCTTGAATATAGTTACATTTGGTATAGGTAAGAGAGTCTTTTTTGACAATCTAGCTAAAGATGCATCCACATTAGGTAGGATCTCCCATTTCGTCATGACCCCTTTAGGCAAGGGATAGTTTACGGTAAATTTCTTGGGCAATTGTAAATGCTTATCTGGTTGTTTCCAGGCTTCACCCATCTGTTCCTGAAGTGTCTTAGGAATGGGGAATGCTGCAGTCTGTGGCTTTTGAGACTCAAACAGGTCAAAAACCTCAGGTTCCTTGACTTCATCCTCCTTGATGTTAAGGACCTGTTTAACTCTTCAATAAGGGATTCTAACCCTTGACCTCTGAATCCTCCTCTGGAGCGGAAATCTCAAATACCTCCTCCTGCGACTCCCGGTCCTCGTCCTCTACCAAGAGACCCTCTTCTTCCTCTTGCAGAGCAGGAAGGGGTCTCTTTATGGATTTTCGGACAGGTTTCTCTACCTGTGTAGGATTATTAAGTCTAATCAGGAATTCTTCCATAGTTTTAGAAAATCCCGCAGCCCATTCTAAATATTGCTTGCGAAAATCCACCATTTCTCTGGACAAATCAGCTAAGGCATTTTCCCAAGATCCAGATGAACCACTAATCCTGGCCTGTGCGTCCAGTCCTAGATATGTGTCGCACACCCCGGAGTCGCGAACACTTGCGCTCTTTTTTTCATGTTTTGAACACACAAATTTTTGTGTTTTTGGTTGGTGCTTTAGAAGCCATGTTTGTAGTACACGACAGCCTGTAGGTATAAAGGAGCAATGAACACTTGGGAGATACTCAGCTGGTTCTTTCTATTAAAATCAGTAGTAAAAAAAATTAAAAATTCTTGTACCAGCCCTAGGTTTACAAATCCCACACCATCAACTTTTATTGCAGGATGATCCAGGTTTGTTTAACTCCCTTGGTGTTTCTGATGCTTCACTCCACAGGAAGTGTCAGTAGTATCCTTTGGGAGATTATATATGAGAATCAGTGAGATTTTGGCCCTTGCTCAATCCCCCCTCCAAGTCCAGCCCGCTCCTAAGCGCGCCTAAACAGTATCTAAAATGGCCACCGCTACAATTTTTCAATCACATCATAGTCATAATAGCCGGAGCCAGTGCCGCATACGGTCTTATAATCCCCTGCTCAGCACCTCACCTTCCACGGCGTCCCTTGCGCTCCTTCCCCGCTAAATTACCTCAGCGTTGGATGTGTAATCTGAATCCCCCGCTACCTGCCGTGTTTGCCGCCTGGGATCCGTGCGTCTTCGGCGGTTACCCCCTGACCGGAGACGGTACGCTGATGCCCGCAGTAACAAGCTCCCCCGTCCCTCTGGAGAGATGATCGCGCAGGCTCAGGACGCCCTTGTCGCTGCAGGGAAGGAGGGGGAAGGCCTTTAGGTAGTACTCGCTGTGGATTCTCAAATGTGATCAATATCCCGGTGGAAGGGATCCGCTGGTCACCAGTACGCTGACGAGTATCTTAGAAAACCATGTTCCCTCCCTTGGATGAGTGGGATTACATTCCTGCAATCTTACAAAAAAAATAATTACATTTCTTCACAGGAGCCAGAGCTCTCTGATGTACTTCTACCTCCTTAGCACAATTTTTCAAACTGGAGGGATAGGGGCGTAAAGGGGGAGGAGCCAGCTGTGCATTGCAATTAATTTACATATATTGTGCCACCTCCGGTCTCCATTCGTCACACCCCAGCTGTCTAGTATTCCAGTGTCCCCTAGCGGATGACTGAGAAAAGTCCCCGTATTGTGGCTAAACTAATGGGTTCTACGCAAAAATTGCAGCTTGGACGCCCCAAAGGGTCACTTTTTGCACTTTCAGCTAGTCACCCCTGGGGGCTGAGAGCTGAAATGCAGGTGCTGGCAGCTGCTCATGCCCGAACGTAGCAACAATTGAATTGCTACATCGGGCATCCAGCAGTGGACAGCTGCCAGCAATAACAGATTTATACCCAAAGTGTTTGTAGTGTTTTTCTCCTCCACTCTATGAGGGGGTGTGCAATAGATTTTGCAGAACTAAAGTTCTTGTGAAATGTCAAGGCACAGAACAGTATATATAAAGCAACACTGCAGACCAAAGAACTCAACTTGTTCGCTGCCTTCACAAACTCTATATGGAGCTCAACAGAGGCCATTGGAGAGCAATTATCTTCTACGACTACAAGAGTGGTCCGCGACAGAACGAAATTTTGAATGTGTGTGACCTGCTCTTGGGGAGGAAGCACCGTCAAGAACCAGTTTGAATGTTTTGCAGAACATCGGCATGGGAAGACTAGGAGCGCTGCGGCCGATCTGTTTCTGCCATCACCAGGGACAACGTTGCTGTCGTGCGGGCCACAGTTGAGGTGGACGCCAGGGTTACCATGTTAGATGGGATAGGCATCTCATCGGGATTCATCCACTTGACACTCCACAAAAAGCTTGGCCTGAGCAAAGTTTCTGCATGATGGGTGCCCCATCAGCTAACTCGAGAGCAAAAGGAGGCTCAGGTGACTTGACGCCAGAACATGCTAGCCAGGTAACAAACTCTATCCAGGAGTTCAGTGGCGATAAATCCTGAATCTACACTTTCGAGCAGTCCGTCCAGTGGATCCCAGTAGGAGATGTTCCACCACAGATGTTCCGACGTATGCGCAGCCAAACAGATGGTGGCAGTTGTGGCCAAGACTGGTCATGTAGCTATCGTACCACTCATGCAGCAACACACCATCACTGGGGATTGGTACGCCAACCAATGCCTGCCGCAAATGCTGGAAGCCAATTCCAGGTTCCTAGTAAGAGTTGTGTTTGTGGTGCCCTTCTCCATCACAACAAATCACCTGCCCACAAGTCCAGGAAACTGGTGGATCTTCTGGCCCATGAACGCATTCAGGAGCTTGGTCATCTGCCATATATTTCAGACCTGACCCCCTGCAACTTTTGTGTTCCCGCGAATGAAGCGCAGGATACGTGGCTTTCGTTTTGAGTGACTGGAAGCTGCAGTAGAGCCCTTCATCCAGCATGCAGAAGACATACCTGCTTCGGACTGGTCAAGCTACTTCAGCAAGTGGATAGAACGCATACAACTTTGCAAAGACTCCTCTGGCGAATATTTATTAAAAAAAATAAGATTTTACTCACCGGTAAATCTATTTCTCGTAGTCCGTAGTGGATGCTGGGGACTCCGTTAGAACCATGGGGAATAGACTGGCTCCGCAGGAGATAGGGCACTCTAGAAAAGAATTAGGTCTACTGGTGTGCACTGGCTCCTCCCTCTATGCCCCTCCTCCAGACCTCAGTTAGGGAAACTGTGCCCGGACGAGCCAACATTACAAGGAAAGGATTTTGGAATCCAGGGTAAGACTCATACCAGCCTCACCAATCACACCGTATAACTCGTGATAACCAAACCCAGTTAACAGTATGAACAAACATAAAACAACAGACAACCTGATGTAATATAACAAAACCCTTAGTTAGGCAATAACTATGTACAAGTAATTGCAGAAGAAAACCGCACTTGGGACGGGCGCCCAGCATCCACTACGGACTACGAGAAATAGATTTACCGGTGAGTAAAATCTTATTTTCTCTAACGTCCTAAGTGGATGCTGGGGACTCCGTAAGGACCATGGGGATTATACCAAAGTACCCAAACGGGCGGGAGAGTGCGGATGACTCTGCAGCACCGAATGAGCAAACTCAAGGTCCTCCTCAGCTAGGGTATCAAACTTGTAGAACTTTGCAAATGTGTTTGATCCCGACCAAGTAGCTGCTCGGCAAAGTTGCAATGCCGAGACCCCTCGGGCAGCCGCCCAAGAAGAGCCCACCTTCCTTGTGGAATGGGCCTTTACTGATTTCGGATGCGGCAACCCTGCCGCAGAATGTGCCTGCTGGATCGTGTTGCAGATCCAGCGAGCAATAGTTTGCTTTGAAGCAGGAGCACCCAGATTTTTGGATGCATACAGGATAAACAACGACTCCGTTTTCCTGACCTTGGCCGTTCTGGCCACAAATCTTCAAAGCCCGCACTACATCCAGTAACTCGGAATCCTCCAAGTCCCTTGTAGCCGCAGGCACCACAATAGGTTGATTCATAAGAAAAGATGACACTACCTTCGTCAGAAATTGCTGACGTGTCCGCAATTCTGCCCTGTCCATATGAAAAACCAGATAGGGGTTTTTATGTGACAAAGCCGCCAATTCCGACACACGCCTGGCTGAGGCCAGAGCCAGCAGCATAACCACCTTCCACGTGAGATATTTCAACTCTACTGTTTTTAGTGGTTCAAACCAGTGTGATTTTAGGAAACCCAACACCACGTTAAGATCCCAGGGTGCCACTGGAGGCACAAACGGGGGCTATATATGCAGCACTCCCTTCACAAAGGTCTGAACTTCAGGAAGCGCTGCCAGTTCTTTTTGAAAGAAAATGGATAGGGCCGAAATCTGGACCTTAATGGATCCCAACTTTAGGCCCAAAGACACTCCTGATTGTAGGAAGTGAAGGAACCGGCCCAGCTGGAATTCCTCTGTAGGAGCCTTCCGGGCTTCACACCAAGGAACGTATTTCCGCCATATACGGTGATAATGCTTAGACGTTACTCCTCTTCTTCTTATGATTCTCAGTACCTTTGGTTTGGTATGAGAGGAAGAGGGGGGAAACACGTTAACCGACTGGAACACAGACGGTGTCACTAGTGCGTCCACAGCTATCGCCTGAGGGTCTCTTGACCTGGCACAATACCTCTGTAGCTTTTTGTTTAGACGGGACGCCATCATGTCCACTTGTGGCAGTTCCCACCGGTCTGTGACCTGTGTGAAGACTTCTGGATGAAGTCCCCATTCTCCCGGGTGGAGGTCGTGTCTGCTGAGGAAGTCTGCTTCCCAGTTGTCCACTCCCGGGATAAACACTGCTGACAGTGCTCTTACGTGATTCTCCGCCCAACGAAGAATTCTGGTAGCTTCTGTCATCGCCACCCTGCTCCTTGTGCCGCCTTGACGGTTTACATGAGCCACTGCGGTGATGTTGTCCGATTGGATCAGCACCGATTTGTCTCGAAGCAGGTTTACTGCCTGACTTAGGGCATTGTATATGGCTCTTATTTCCAGGATGTTTATGTGGAGACAAGTCTCCTGACTTGACCACAGGCCTTGGAAATTCTTTCCCTGCGTGACTGCTCCCCACCCTCAGAGGCTCGCGTCCGTGGTCACCAGGACCCGGTACTGAATGCCGAATCTTCGGCCTTCGAGAAGATGAGCACTCTGCAGCCACCAGAGGAGCGACACCCTTGCCCTGGGGGATAGGGTGATCATCCGATGCATCTGTAGATGTGATCCTGACCACTTGTCCAACAGATACCATTGAAAGGTCCTCGCATGGAACCTGCCGAAGGGAATGGCCTCGCATGATGCCACCATCTTCCCCAGGACTCGCGTGCACTGGTGCACCGACACCTGTCTTGGTTTCAACAAGTCTCTGACTAAAGTCATGAGCTCCTGAGCCTTTTCCGGCGGGAGAAACACCCTCTTCTGGTCTGTGTCCAGAATCATGCCCAGGAAGGGCAGACGAGTCGTAGGTATCAACTGCGACTTTGGGATATTCAGAACCCAGCCGTGTTGCTGTAGCACCTCCTGAGAGCGTGCTACACTGAACAGCAACTGTTCCCTGGACCTCGCCTTTATAAGGAGATCGTCCAAGTACGGGATAATTGTGATTCCTTGCTTCCGCAGGATCACCATCATTTCTGCCATTACCTTTGTAAATATCCTCGGTGCCGTGGAGAGACCAAACGGCAACGTCTGGAATTGGTAATGACAATCTTGTACCACAAACCTGAGGTACTCCTGATGAGGTGGATAAATCGGGACATGCAGGTACGCATCCTTTATG
The DNA here is from genome assembly GCF_028390025.1 of Pseudophryne corroboree. Lineage (NCBI taxonomy): Eukaryota > Metazoa > Chordata > Amphibia > Anura > Myobatrachidae > Pseudophryne > Pseudophryne corroboree. The sequence continues at coordinate 131,866,619 of NC_086455.1, forward strand.
TCCAGCGACACCATAAAATCCCCTTCTTCCAGGCTTGCAATGACCGCCCTTAGCGATTCCATCTTGAACTTGAACCTTTTCAGGTAAATGTTCAGGGATTTTAAAGTTCAAAATGGGCCTGACAAACATTGTGGAATAATACCCTCTCCCCCGTTGCAGGGGGGACCTCCACCACCACCTGCTGGATGTACAATTTTTGAATTGCCTCTACCACCAATTTCCTTTCTATGGGGGAAGTTGGCAGAGTCGACTTGAGGAAACGGCGCGGGGGTGTCTCTTCGAATTCCAGCCTGTATCCCTGGGACACTATCTGTATAACCCAGGGATCCGCCTGTGAGCAAACCCACTGGTGGCTGAAATGACGGAGACGCGCCCCCACCGACCCTGGCTCCACCTGTGGAGCCCCAGCGTCATGCGGTGGACTTAGTTGAAGCCGGGGAGGACTTCTGTTCCTGGGAACTAGCTGTGCTATGCAGCTTCTTTCCTCTACCCTTGCCTCTGGCAAGAAAGGACGCACCTCGGACTTTCTTACCCTTCTGTGAACGAAAGGACTGCATTTGATAATACGGTGCTTTCTTAGGCTGTGATGGAATAAATGGTAGAAAATTTTACTTCCCAGCCGTAGCTGTGGCCACTAGGTCCGACAGACCTTCCCCAAATAATTCCACACCCTTGCAAGGTAAAACCTCCATGTGCCGCTTCGAGTCGGCATCACCTGTCCATTTTCGAGTCCATAGGTCCCTTCTGGCCGAAATCGACATAGCATTTATTTTAGAGCTCAGCATGGTAATGTCCCTCTGAGCATCCCTCATATACAGGACAGTGTCTTTAATATGCCCCAGTGTCAGTAAAATAGTGTCCTTGTCCATAGTTTCCCTGTCTTCAGATAACATATCTGTCCATGCTGCTACCGCACTACACATCCATGCCGACGCAATGGCCGGTCTAGGCACGGTACCTGAATGTGTGTATATGGACCTCAGGACAGCCTCCTGCTTTCTATCTGCAGGATCTTTTAAGGCCGCCGTATCCTGTGACGGTAGGGCCACTTTCTTAGACAAGCGTGTCAACGCTTTGTCTACCCTCGGGGCGGATTGCCAGCGTAACCTGTCTGATGGCGGGAAAGGGTACGCCATTAGCATCCTTTTAGGGATCAGCAGTTTCTTATCTGGTGATTCCCACGCTTTCTCACATAACTCATTTAATTCATGAGACGGGGGAAAGGTCACTACTTGCTTTTCCCCAAACATATTTACCCTCTTGTCTGGGACAGGGCTTTCCTCAGAGATGTGTAACACCTCCTTCATAGCTATAATCATATATCGTATAGCTTTGTCCATTTTAGGTTGTAATCTGGCCTCCTCATCGTCGACGCTAGAGTCGGACTCTGTGTCGATATCTGTGTCAACAACCTGGGATAGTGGACGCTTTTGAGACCTTAACGGCCCCTGCGTAGCAAGATCAGACATGAGCTGAGACCCAGACTGTCCCAAGGCTTCTGCTTTATCTAGCCTCTTATGCAAGGAATTAACATTCTCATTTAAAACCTTCCACATATCCATCCAATCCGGTGTCGGCGACACAACACTCATTTCCTCCCGCTCCGCCTCCGCATAGCCTTCCTCGTCAAACATGTCGACACACGCGTACCGACACACCAAACACACAGGAAAAGCTCTTTTGGAAGACAGTCCCCCCACCAGGCCCTTTAGAGAAACAGAGAGAGAGTTTGCCAGCACACACCCCAGCGCTATATAACCCAGGAAAAAACACAGTAACTCAGTGTTTACCCGGTAGCTGCTGTATAATCTGTTTTGCGCCTAAATTTATGTGCCGCCCCCCCCCCCCCCTCTTTTTTCCACCCCTCTACAGTGATTCTGCAGGGGAGAGTCTGGGGAGCTTCCTTCCAGCAGAGCTGTGCAGAGAAAATGGCGCTGGTGAGTGCGGAGGAAGAAGCCCCGCCCCCTTTATGGCGCGCTTCTGTCCCGCTTTGTGTGAAAAATAAGAATTTACTTACCGATAATTCTATTTCTCGGAGTCCGTAGTGGATGCTGGGGTTCCTGAAAGGACCATGGGGAATAGCGGCTCCGCAGGAGACAGGGCACAAAAGTAAAGCTTTCCGATCAGGTGGTGTGCACTGGCTCCTCCCCCTATGACCCTCCTCCAAGCCAGTTAGGTACTGTGCCCGGACGAGCGTACACAATAAGGGAGGAATTTTGAATCCCGGGTAAGACTCATACCAGCCACACCAATCACACCGTACAACTTGTGATCTAAACCCAGTTAACAGTATGATAACAGCGGAGCCTCTGAAAAGATGGCTCACAACAATAATAACCCGATTTTTGTAACTATGTACAAGTATTGCAGATAATCCGCACTTGGGATGGGCGCCCAGCATCCACTACGGACTCCGAGAAATAGAATTATCGGTAAGTAAATTCTTATTTTCTCTATCGTCCTAGTGGATGCTGGGGTTCCTGAAAGGACCATGGGGATTATACCAAAGCTCCCAAACGGGCGGGAGAGTGCGGATGACTCTGCAGCACCGAATGAGAGAACTCCAGGTCCTCCTTAGCCAGGGTATCAAATTTGTAGGATTTTACAAACGTGTTTGCCCCTGACTAAATAACCGCTCGGCAAAGTTGTAAAGCCGAGACCCCTCGGGCAGCCGCCCAAGATGAGCCCACCTTCCTTGTGGAATGGGCATTTACATATTTTGGCTGTGGCAGGCCTGCCACAGAATGTGCAAGCTGAATTGTATTACACATCCAACTAGCAATAGTCTGCTTAAAAGCAAGAGCACCCAGTTTGTTGGGTGCATACAGGATAACAGCAAGTCAGTTTTCCTGACTCCAGCCGTCCTGGAACCTATATTTTCAGGGCCCTGACAACATCTAGCAACTTGGAGTCCTCCAAGTCCCTAGTAGGTGCAAGGCACCACAATAAGCTGGTTCAGGTGAAACACTGACACCACCTTAGGGAGAGAACTGGGGACGAGTCCGCAGCTCTGCCCTGTCCGAATGGACAAACAAATATGGGCTTTTTTGAGAAAAAAAACCACCAATTTGACACTCGCCTGGTCCAGGCCAGGGCCAAGAACATGGTCACTTTTCATGTGAGATGCTTCAAATCCACAGATTTGACTGGTTTTAAACCAATGTGATTTGAAGAATCCCAGAACTACGTTGAGATCCCACAGTGCCACTGGAGGCACAAAAGAGGGTTGTATATGCAATACTCCCTTGACAAAGTTCTGGACTTCAGGAACTGAAGCCAATTCTTTCTGGAAGAAAATTGACAGGGCCGAAATTTGAACCTTAATGGACCCCAATTTGAGGCCCATAGACACTCCTGTTTGCAGGAAATGCAGGAATCGACCGAGTTGAAATTTCTTTGTGGGGCCTTCCTGGCCTCACACCACGCAACATATTTTCGCCACATGTGGTGATAATGTTGTGCGGTCACCTCCTTTCTGGCTTTGACCAGGGTAGGAATGATTTCTTCCGGAATGCCTTTTTCCCTTAGGATCCGGCGTTCCACCGCCATGCCAACAAACGCAGCTGCGGTAAGTCTTGGAACAGACATGGTACTTGCTGAAGCAAGTCCCTTCTTAGCGGCAGAGGCCATAAGACCTCTGTAAACATCTCTTGAAGTTCCGGGTACCAAGTCCTTCTTGGCCAATCCGGAGCCATGAGTATAGTTCTTACTCCTCTACGTCTTATAATTCTCAGCACCTTAGGTATGAGAAGCAGAGGAGGGAACACATACACCGACTGGTACACCCACGGTGTTACCAGAACGTCCACAGCTATTGCCTGAGGGTCTCTTGACCTGGCGCAATACCTGTCCCGTTTTTTGTTCAGACGGGACGCCATCATGTCCACCTTTGGTATTTCCCAACGGTTTACAATCATGTGGAAAAAACTTCCCGATGAAGTTTCCACTCTCCCGGGTGGAGGTCGTGCCTGCTGAGGAAGTCTGCTTCCCAGTTTCCATTCCCGGAATGAAACACTGCTGACAGTGCTATCACATGATTTTCCGCCCAGCGAAAAGTCCTTGCAGTTTTTGCCATTGCCCTCCTGCTTCTTGTGTCGCCCTGTCTGTTTACGTGGGCGACTGCCGTGATGTTTTTCCCACTGGATCAATACCGGCTGACCTTGAAGCAGAGGTCTTGCTAAGCTTAGAGCATTATAAATTTACCCTTAGCTCCAGTAAATTTATGTGGAGAAAAGTCTCCAGACTTGATCACACTCCCTGGAAATTTTTTCCTTGTGTGACTGCTCCCCAGCCTCTCGGGCTGGGCTCCGTGGTCACCAGCATCCAATCCTGAATGCCGAATCTGCGGCCCTCTAGAAGATGAGCACTCTATAACCACCACAGGAGAGACACCCTTGTCCTTGGATATAGGGTTATCCGCTGATGCATCTGAAGATGCGATCCGGACCATTTGTCCAGCAGATCCCACTGAAAAGTTCTTGCGTGAAATCTGCCGAATGGAATTGCTTCGTAGGAAGCCACCATTTTCTACCAGGACCCTTGTGCAATGATGCACTGTTTTTAGGAGGTTCCTGACTAGCTCGGATAACTCCCTGGCTTTCTCTTTCGGGAGAAACACCTTTTTCTGGACTGTGTCCAGAATCATCCCTAGGCACAGCAGACGTGTCGTCGGGATCAGCTGCGATTTTGGAATATTTAGAATCCACCCGTGCTGTTGTAGCAGTATCCGAGATAGTGCTACTCCTACCTCCAACTGTTCCCTGGACTATGCCCTTATCAGGAGATCGTCCAAGTAAGGGATAATTAAGACGCCTTTTCTTCGAAGAAGAATCATCATTTCGGCCATTACCTTAGTAAAGACCCGGGGTGCCGTGGACAATCCAAACGGCAGCGTCTGAAACTGATAGTGACAGTTCTGCACCACGAACCTGAGGTACCCTTAGTGAGAAGGGCAAATTTGGGACATAGAGGTAAGCATCCCTGATGTCCCGGGACACTATATAGTCCCCTTCTTCCTGTTCGTTATCACTGCTCTGAGTGACTCCATCTTGATTTGAACCTTTGTAAGTGTTCAAAAATTTTTTAGATTTAGAATAAGTCTCACCTAGCCTTCTGGCTTCAGTACCACAATATAGTGTGGAATAATACCCCTTTTCTTGTAGTAGGAGGGGTAATTTAATTATCACCTGCTGGGAATACAGCTTGTGAATTTTTTCCCATACTGCCTCCTTGTCGGAGGGAGACCTTGGTAAAGCAGACTTCAGGAGCCTGTGAAGGGGAAACGTCTCGACATTCCAATCTGTACCCCTGGGATACTACTTGTAGGATCCAGGGGTCCTGTACGGTCTCAGCGCCATGCTGAGAACTTGTCAGAAGCGGTGGAACGCTTCTGTTCCTGGGAATGGGCTGCCTGCTGCAGTCTTCTTCCCTTTCCTCTATCCCTGGGCAGATATGATCTTATAGGGACGAAAGGACTGAGGCTGAAAAGACGGTGTCTTTTTCTGCAGAGATGTGACTTAGGGTAAAAACGGTGGATTTTCCAGCAGTTGCCGTGGCCACCAGGTCCGATGGACCGACCCCCAAATAACTCCTCTTCCTTTATACGGCAATACACCTTTGTGCCGTTTGGAATCTGCATCACCTGACCACTGTCGTGTCCATAACATCATCTGGCAGTTATGGACATCGCATTTACTCTTGATGCCAGAGTGCAAATATCCCTCTGTGCATCTCGCATATATAGAAATGCATCCTTTAAATGCTCTATAGTCAATAAAATACTGTCCCTGTCAAGGGTATCAATATTTTTAGTCAGGGAATCCGACCAAGCCACCCCAGCTCTGCACATCCAGGCTGAGGCGATCGCTGGTCGCAGTATAACACCAGTATGTGTGTATATACTTTTTATGATATTTTCCAGCCTCCTGTCAGCTGGTCCTTGAGGACGGCCCTATCTATAGACGGTACCGCCACTTGTTTTGATAAGTGTGTGAGCGCCTTATCCACCCTAAGGGGTGTTTCCCAACGCGCCCTAACTTCTGGCGGGAAAGGGTATACCGCCCATAATTTTCTATCGGGGGGAACCCACGCATCATCACACACTTTATTTAATTTATCTGATTCAGGAAAAACTATGGTAGTTTTTTCACATCCCACATAATACCTTCTTTTGTGGTACTTGTAGTATCAGAAATATGTAACACCTCCTTCATTGCCTTTAACGTGTGGCCCTAATAAGGAATACGTTTGTTTATTCACCGTCGACACCGGATTCAGTGTCCCTGTCTGTGTCTGTGTCGACCGACTAAAGTAAACGGGCGTTTTAAAAACCCCTGACGGTGTTTTTGAGACGTCTGGACCGGTACTAATTGTTTGTCGGCCGTCTCATGTCGTCAACCGACCTTGCAGCGTGTTGACATTATCACGTAATTCCCTAAATAAGCCATCCATTCCGGTGTCGACTCCCTAGAGAGTGACATCACCATTACAGGCAATTGCTCCGCCTCCTCACCAACATCGTCCTCCTACATGTCGACACACGTACCGACACACAGCACACACACAGGGAATGCTCTGATAGAGGACAGGACCCACTAGCCCTTTGGAGAGAGAGGGAGAGTTTGCCAGCACACACCAAAAACACTATAATTATATAGGGACAACCTTATATAAGTGTTTTCCCTTATAGCATCTTTTTTATATATTTCTAACGCCAAATTAGTGCCCCCCCTCTCTGTTTTAACCCTGTTTCTGTAGTGCAGTGCAGGGGAGAGCCTGGGAGCCTTCCCTCCAGCCTTTCTGTGAGGGAAAATGGCGCTGTGTGCTGAGGAGATAGGCCCCGCCCCTTTTTCGGCGGCCTCGTCTCCCGCTCTTAACGGATTCTGGCAGGGGTTAAATATCTCCATATAGCCTCCGGAGGCTATATGTGAGGTATTTTTAGCCAAAATAGGTTTTCATTTGCCTCCCAGGGCGCCCTGCACCCTTAGTGACTGCCGTGTGTAGTGTGCTGAGAGGAAAATGGCGCACAGCTGCAGTGCTGTGCGCTACCTTTAGAAGACTGAGGAGTCTTCTGCCGCCGATTCTGGACCTCTTCTTATTTCAGCATCTGCAAGGGGGCCGGCGGCAAGGCTCCGGTGACCATCCAGGCTGTACCTGTGATCGTCCCTCTGGAGCTGATGTCCAGTAGCCAAGAAGCCAATCCATCCTGCACGCAGGTGAGTTCACTTCTTCTCCCCTAAGTCCCTCGTTGCAGTGATCCTGTTGCCAGCAGGACTCACTGTAAAATAAAAAACCTAAGCTAAACTTTTCTAAGCAGCTCTTTAGGAGAGCCACCTAGATTGCACCCTTCTCGGCCGGGCACAAAAATCTAACTGGCATGGAGGAGGGTCATAGGGGGAGGAGCCAGTGCACACCACCTGATCGGAAAGCTTTACTTTTGTGCCCTGTCTCCTGCGGAGCCGCTATTCCCCATGGTCCTTTCAGGAACCCCAGCATCCACTAGGACGATAGAGAAATAATGGCGGGGGCTCATGCAGACATACAGTGCCTACCTGTATGTCTGCCTACTTTGCCAAAAAGGTACCTTATTGCTGCCCAGGGCACCCCCCCCTGCGCCCTGCACCCTACAGTGACCGGAGTGTGTGGTGTGCTGTGGGAGCAATGGCGCACAGCTGCAGTGCTGTGCGCTACCTTATCTGAAGACAGGAGTCTTCTGCCGCCGATTTCGTCTCCACGCCGTGCTTCTTGCTTCTGGCTCTGCGAGGGGGACAGCGGCGCGGCTCTGGGATCAGACCGCCAATGGTTAGTACCTGTGTTCGATCCCTCTGGAGCTAATGGTGTCCAGTAGCTTAAGGAGCGCAACCTATCCCGCAGTTGGTAAGGTTTGCTCCTCTCCCCTCAGTCCCACGTAGCAGAGAGTCTGTTGCCAGCAGAAGCTCTCTGAAAATAAAAAACCTAATCAAAATACTTTTCTCTCAGCAAGCTCTGTAGAGCTCACTAAGGTGCACCCTTCTCGTTCGGGCACAGATTCTTAACTGAGGTCTGGAGGAGGGGCATAGAGGGAGGAGCCAGTGCACACCAGTAGACCTAATTCTTTTCTAGAGTGCCCTATCTCCTGCGGAGCCCGTCTATTCCCCATGGTCCTTACGGAGTCCCCAGCATCCACTTAGGACGTTAGAGAAATGTAAATGTTCACTTTGTAAATATAATTCTTTTTGTGCATCTGTAAACTTATTGGCAACCCATCTTACATCCCCAAAACCTGGAAACTCATTCGAACTGCCAGTCTAAAGTTCCATTAAACTCATTTAAATTTAATGCATATTCTAAATTTGCTTTTATAACACATTGGGAACCAAGGGTGGTTGGCATTTTACACATTTTAAATAAAAGGGATTTAGAAACTACATCCCATTTCACTTGTTCAATCCATCACCTTAATCTCTAAAACCCCACTACTATTTGTATGTTCCTATCACCAGCTTGGTTGACACCAGTCGAAAGCACACAGTTGATAGGGGCAACTGACCAATATCGGCTGCTTGATCTATTAGAGTTTTCACAATCGTTGCCTGGACACGCAGCTTCTTTTCTGTGCTGGCAGAGATCTTCTCACTGTCGTCCGATTGTAGAAGGTTAGGAGCAAAGATCACAGCCAAGTTACTACTGTCCATTTTGTTTGCATCAGATCTGCAAGGGACGTGAAAAATATACGTTATGGTAAGAACTTACCGATGATAACGGTGTTTCTCCTAAGTCCACAGGATAACAAAGGGATATGATGAAGCAACAGCAGATTTGCACCAAATTGGTCAAAGCTTTCCGGCCTCCCAGCATGCAATGGGCCCGTCAATATATCCCCGCCTCCTGGCTCAGGCAAATCAGTTGTATTCCAAAGCTCAAGGCAGGAGCAATATAGACAGCCCTAATCAGGCAATAAGAACACACATGCACACCCTTCCGTACAAGAAGGAAGAGGTTAGTGAGTAAAAGGATCCTCAAATCAGGTGCGTCAGGGTGGGATCCCTGTGGACTTAGGAGAAATACCGTTATCAATGTTAAGTTCTTACCATAACGTATATTTCTCCGGCAGGGTCCACAGGTTATCCACAGGGTAACAATGGGATTTCCCAAAGCAATTTAGTGGTGGGGACGCTCCTGATTGGACAGGAGAATCCTTCGCCCGAATTCAGCGTCATGAGAGGCAAAGGTGTCCATGGCATAATGTCTAATGAATGCGTTAATGGAAGACCAAGTGGCTGCCTTATATATCTGTTCAGCTGAAGCACCACTTTGTGCTGCCCATGATGGACCTACCTTATGAGTAGAGAGAGCAGACACATTAGCCGTAACAGCGAGATCAGCTTGAGAATATCCTTCTAAAATCATCATCCGAAGCCACCTTGCCAGTGTCTGCTTCTCAACAGGCCATCCTCTCTTGTGAAATCCATAAAGGATAAAAATAAGAATTTACTTACCGATAATTCTATTTCTCGTAGTCCGTAGTGGATGCTGGGAACTCCGTAAGGACCATGGGGAATCGCGGCTCCGCAGGAGACTGGGCACAAAAGCTTTAGGACTACCTGGTGTGCACTGGCTCCTCCCCCTATGACCCTCCTCCAAGCCTCAGTTAGGATAATGTGCCCGGACGAGCGTACACAATAAGGAAGGATTTTGAATCCCGGGTAAGACTCATACCAGCCACACCAATCACACCGTATAACCTGTGATATGAACCCAGTTAACAGCATGATAACAGAGGAGCCTCTGGATAGATGGCTCACAACAACAATAACCCGAATTGTTAACAATAACTATGTACAAGTATTGCAGATAATCCGCACTTGGGATGGGCGCCCAGCATCCACTACGGACTACGAGAAATAGAATTATCGGTAAGTAAATTCTTATTTTCTCTGACGTCCTAGTGGATGCTGGGAACTCCGTAAGGACCATGGGGATTATACCAAAGCTCCCAAACGGGCGGGAGAGTGCGGATGACTCTGCAGCACCGAATGAGAGAACTCAAGGTCCTCCTCAGCCAGAGTGTCAAATTTGTAAAATTTTACAAAGGTATTTGACCCTGACCAAGTAGCAGTTCGGCAAAGTTGTAACGCCGAGACCCCTCGGGAAGCCGCCCAGGATGAGCCCACCTTCCTTGTGGAGTGGGCAGTTACAGATTTTGGCTGTGGCAGGCCTGCCACAGAATGCGCAAGCTGAATTGTATTACAGATCCAGCGAGCAATGGTCTGCTTAGAAGCAGGAGCACCCAGCTTGTTGGGTGCGTACAGGATAAACAGCGAGTCAGATTTTCTGACTCCAGCCGTCCTGGAAACATATATTTTCAGGGCCCTGACAACGTCTAGCAACTTGGAGTCCTCCAAGTCCCTAGTAGCCGCAGGCACCACAATAGGCTGGTTCAGGTGAAACGCTGACACCACCTTAGGGAGAAACTGAGGACGAGTCCTCAATTCCGCCCTGTCCGAATGGAAAATCAGATAAGGGCTTTTACAGGATAAAGCCGCCAATTCTGACACGCGCCTGGCCGAAGCCAGGGCCAACAGCATGACCACTTTCCATGCGAGATATTTTAAATCCACAGATTTAAGCGGTTCAAACCAATGTGATTTGAGGTACCCCAAAACTACATTGAGATCCCATGGTGCCACTGGAGGCACAAAAGGAGGCTGTATATGCAGCACCCCTTGACAAACGTCTGAACTTCAGGAACTGAAGCCAGTTCTTTCTGGAAGAAAATCGACAGGGCCGAAATCTGAACCTTAATGGATCCCAATTTGAGGCCCATAGACACTCCTGTTTGCAGGAAATGCAGGAATCGACCCAGTTGAAATTCCTCTGTTGGGGCCTTCCTGGCCTCGCACCACGCAACATATTTTCGCCAAATGCGGTGATAATGCTTTGCGGTTACATCCTTCCTGGCTTTGATCAGGGTAGGGATGACTTCCTCCGGAATGCCTTTTTCCTTCAGGATCCGGCGTTCAACCGTCATGCCGTCAAACGCAGCCGCGGTAAGTCTTGGAACAGACAGGGTCCTTGCTGGAGCAGGTCCCTTCTTAGAGGTAGAGGCCACGGGTCCTCTGTGAGCATCTCTTGAAGTTCCGGGTACCAAGTCCTTCTTGGCCAATCCGGAGCCACGAGTATAGTTCTTACTCCTCTCCGTCTTATAATTCTCAGTACCTTGGGTATGAGAGGCAGAGGAGGGAACACATACACTGACTGGTACACCCACGGTGTTACCAGAGCGCCCACAGCTATTGCCTGAGGGTCCCTTGACCTGGCGCAATACCTGTCCAGTTTTTTGTTCAGGCGGGACGCCATCATGTCCACCTTTGGTTTTTCCCAACGGTTTACAATCATGTGGAAGACTTCTGGGTGAAGTCCCCACTCTCCCGGGTGGAGGTCGTGCCTGCTGAGGAAGTCTGCTTCCCAGTTGTCCACTCCCGGAATGAACACTGCTGACAGTGCTATCACATGATTTTCCGCCCAGCGAAGAATCCTTGCAGCTTCTGCCATTGCCCTCCTGCTTCTTGTGCCGCCCTGTCTGTTTACGTGGGCGACTGCCGTGATGTTGTCCGACTGGATCAGCACCGGCTGACCCTGAAGCAGAGGTCTTGCTTGGCTTAGAGCATTGTAAATGGCCCTTAACTCCAGGATATTTATGTGAAGTGATGTCTCCAGGCTTGACCACAAGCACTGGAAATTTCTTCCCTGTGTGACTGCTCCCCAGCCTCGCAGGCTGGCATCTGTGGTCACCAGGACCCAGTCCTGAATGCCGAATCTGCGGCCCTCTAGAAGATGAGCACTCTGCAACCACCACAGGAGAGACACCCTTGTCCTTGGTGACAGGGTTATCCGCCGATGCATCTGAAGATGCGATCCGGACCATTTGTCCAGCAGGTCCCACTGGAATGTTCTTGCGTGGAATCTGCCGAATGGGATTGCTTCGTAAGAAGCCACCATTTTTCCCAGGACCCTTGTGCATTGATGCACTGAGACTTGGCCTGGTTTTAGGAGGTTTCTGACTAGCTCGGATAACTCCCTGGCTTTCTCCTCCGGGAGAAACACCTTTTTCTGGACTGTGTCCAGGATCATCCCTAGGAATAGAAGACGTGTCGTCGGGATCAGCTGCGATTTTGGGATATTGAGAATCCAACCGTGCTGCCGCAACACTACTTGAGATAGTGCTACCCCGACTACCAACTGTTCCCTGGATCTTGCCCTTATTAGGAGATCGTCCAAGTAAGGGATAATTAAAACTCCTTTCCTTCGGAGGAGTATCATCATTTCGGCCATTACTTTGGTAAAGACCCGGGGTGCCGTGGACAATCCAAACGGCAGCGTCTGAAACTGATAGTGGCAGTTCTGTACCACAAACCTGAGGTACCCTTGGTGAGAAGGGTAAATTGGGACATGGAGGTAAGCATCCTTGATGTCCAGAGACACCATATAATCCCCTTCTTCCAGGTTCGCAATCACCGCTCTGAGTGATTCCATCTTGAATTTGAACCTCTGTATGTAAGTGTTCAAGGATTTCAGATTTAAAATAGGTCTCACCGAGCCGTCCGGCTTCGGTACCACAAACAGCGTGGAATAATACCCCTTTCCCTGTTGCAGGAGGGGTACCTTGATTATCACCTGCTGAGAATACAGCTTGTGAATTGCTTCCAATACCGCCTCCCTGTCGGAGGGAGACGTCGGTAAAGCAGACTTTAGGAAACGGCGAGGGGGAGACGTCTCGAATTACAATTTGTACCCCTGAGATACCACCTGAAGGATCCAAGGGTCCACTTGTGAGTGAGCCCACTGCGCGCTGAAATTCTTGAGACGGGCCCCCACCGTGCCTGAGTCCGCTTGTAAAGCCCCAGCGTCATGCTGAGGACTTGGCAGAAGCGGGAGAGGGCTTCTGTTCCTGGGAACTGGCTGTTTGCTGCAGCCTTTTTTCTCTCCCTCTGCCACGGGGCAGAAATGAGGAGCCTTTTGCCCGCTTGCCCTTATGGGGCCGAAAGGACTGCGCCTGATAATACGGCGTCTTCTTATGTTGAGAGGGTACCTGGGGTAAAAATGTGGATTTCCCAGCAGTTGCCGTGGCCACTAGGTCTGATAGACCTACCCCAAATAACTCCTCCCCTTTATAAGGCAATACTTCCATATGCCTGTTGGAATCCGCATCACCTGACCACTGCCGCGTCCATAACCCTCTTCTGGCAGAGATGGACAGCGCACTTAGTCGGCAAATATCCCTCTGTGCATCACGCATATATAAAAATGCATCTTTTAAATGCTCTATAGTCAGTAATATACTGTCCCTATCTAGGGTATCAATATTTTCAGTCAGGGAATCCGACCAAGCCACCCCAGCACTGCACATCCAGGCTGAGGCGATTGCTGGTCGCAGTATAACACCCGTGTGAGTGTATATACATTTTAGGATATTCTCCTGCTTTCTGTCAGCAGGTTCCTTTAGGGCGGCCGTATCAGGAGACGGTAGTGCCACCTGTTTAGACAAACGTGTGAGCGCTTTATCCACCCTAGGGGGTGTTTCCCAACGTGCCCTATCCTCTGGCGGGAAGGGGTATGATGCCAATAACCTTTTAGGAATTATCAGTTTTTTATCGGGGGAAACCCACGCTTCATCACACACTTCATTTAATTCTTCAGATGCAGGAAAAAATAAGAATTTACTTACCGATAATTCTATTTCTCGGAGTCCGTAGTGGATGCTGGGGTTCCTGAAAGGACCATGGGGAATAGCGGCTCCGCAGGAGACAGGGCACAAAAAGTAAAGCTTTACGATCAGGTGGTGTGTACTGGCTCCTCCCCCTATGACCCTCCTCCAAGCCTCAGTTAGGATACTGTGCCCGGACGAGCGTACACAATAAGGAAGGATTTATGAATCCCGGGTAAGACTCATACCAGCCACACCAATCACACCGTACAACCTGTGATCTAAACCCAGTTAACAGTATGATAACAGAGGAGCCTCTGAAAGATGGCTCCCTACAACAATAACCCGAATTAGGTAACAATAACTATGTACAATTATTGCAGATAATCCGCACTTGGGATGGGCGCCCAGCATCCACTACGGACTCCGAGAAATAGAATTATCGGTAAGTAAATTCTTATTTTCTCTATCGTCCTAGTGGATGCTGGGGTTCCTGAAAGGACCATGGGGATTATACCAAAGCTCCCAAACGGGCGGGAGAGTGCGGATGACTCTGCAGCACCGAATGAGAGAACTCCAGGTCCTCCTTAGCCAGGGTATCAAATTTGTAGAATTTTACAAACGTGTTCTCCCCCGACCACGTAGCCGCTCGGCAGAGTTGTAATGCCGAGACCCCTCGGGCAGCCGCCCAAGAAGAACCCACCTTCCTTGTGGAGTGGGCTTTTACCGATTTTGGCTGTGGCAGGCCTGCCACAGAATGTGCCAGCTGAATCGTACTACAAATCCAGCGAGCAATAGTCTGCTTAGACGCAGGAGCGCCCAACTTGTTGGGAGCATATAGTATAAACAGTGAGTCAGATTTCCTGACTCCAGCTGTCCTTGAAATGTATATTTTTAAAGCTCTGACAACGTCCAACAACTTGGAGTCCTCCAAGTCGCTTGTAGCCGCAGGCACTACAATAGGCTGGTTCAGATGAAATGCTGACACCACCTTAGGGAGAAAATGCGGACGAGTCCGCAGTTCTGCCCTGTCCGAATGGAAAATCAGATATGGGCTTTTGTAAGATAAAGCTGCCAGTTCTGACACTCTCCTGGCCGAAGCCAGGGCTAGTAGCATGGTCACTTTCCATGTGAGATATTTCAAATCCACAGTTTTTAGTGGTTCAAACCAATGAGATTTGAGAAAGTCCAAAACAACATTGAGATCCCACGGTGCCACTGGAGGCACCACAGGGGGCTGTATATGCAGCACTCCCTTAACAAAAGTCTGGACTTCAGGAACTGAAGCCAATTCTTTCTGGAAGAAAATCGACAGGGCCGAAATTTGAACCTTAATAGATCCCAATTTGAGACCCATAGACAATCCTGATTGCAGGAAATGTAGGAATCGACCCAGTTGAAATTCCTCCGTCGGAGCACTCCGATCCTCGCACCACGCAACATATTTTCGCCAAATGCGGTGATAATGTTGCGCGGTTACTTCCTTCCTTGCTTTAATCAAAGTAGGAATGACTTCTTCCGGCATGCCTTTTTCCTTTAGGATCCGGCGTTCAACCGCCATGCCGTCAAACGCAGCCGCGGTAAGTCTTGAAACAGACAGGGACCCTGCTGAAGCAAGTCCCTTCTCAGAGGTAGAGGCCACGGATCTTCCGTGATCATCTCTTGAAGTTCCGGGTACCAAGTCCTTCTTGGCCAATCCGGAACCACTAGTATCGTTCTTACGCCTCTTTGCCGTATAATTCTCAATACTTTTGGTATGAGAGGCAGAGGAGGAAACACATACACCGACTGGTACACCCAAGGCGTTACCAGCGCGTCCACAGCTATTGCCTGCGGATCTCTTGACCTGGCGCAATACCTGTCCAGTTTTTTGTTGAGGCGAGACGCCATCATGTCCACCATTGGTCTTTCCCAACGGGTTATTAGCATGTGGAAAACTTCTGGATGAAGACCCCACTCTCCCGGGTGAAGGTCGTGTCTGCTGAGGAAGTCTGCTTCCCAGTTGTCCACTCCCGGGATGAACACTGCTGACAGTGCTATCACATGATTCTCTGCCCAGCGAAGAATCCTTGCAGCTTCTGCCATTGCACTCCTGCTTCTTGTGCCGCCCTGTCTGTTCACATGGGCGACTGCCGTGATGTTGTCCGACTGGATCAACACCGGTTTTCCTTGAAGCAGAGGTTCTGCCTGGCTTAGAGCATTGTAGATTGCTCTTAGTTCCAGAATGTTTATGGGAAGAGACGTTTCCAGGCTCGACCACACGCCCTGGAAGTTTCTTCCTTGTGTGACTGCTCCCCAGCCTCTCAGGCTGGCGTCCGTGGTCACCAGGATCCAATCCTGTATGCCGAATCTGCGGCCCTCCAATAGATGAGCACTCTGCAACCACCACAGAAGAGATACCCTTGTCCTTGGAGACAGGGTTATCCGCTGGTGCATCTGAAGATGCGACCCTGACCATTTGTCCAACAGATCCCTCTGGAAAATTCTTGCATGGAATCTGCCGAATGGAATTGCTTCGTAAGAAGCCACCATTTTTCCCAGGACTCTTGTGCATTGATGTACAGACACCTTTCCTGGTTTTAGGAGGTTCCTGACAAGTTCGGATAACTCCTTGGCTTTTTCCTCCGGGAGAAAAACCTTTTTCTGAACCGTGTCCAGAATCATCCCTAGGAACAGCAGACGTGTTGTCGGAATTAACTGGGATTTTGGAATATTCAGAATCCACCCGTGCTGTTTTAGCACTTCTCGAGACAGTGCTAATCCCATCTCTAGCTGTTCTCTGGACCTTGCCCTTATTAGGAGATCGTCCAAGTATGGGATAATTAATACGCCTTTTCTTCGAAGAAGAATCATCATCTCGGCCATTACCTTGGTAAAGACCCGAGGTGCCGTGGACAATCCAAACGGCAGCGTCTGAAACTGATAGTGACAGTTCTGTACGACGAACCTGAGGTACCCCTGGTGTGAGGGGTAAATTGGAACGTGGAGATACGCATCCTTGATGTCCAAGGATACCATAAAGTCCCCTTCTTCCAGGTTCGCTATCACTGCTCTGAGTGACTCCATCTTGAACTTGAACTTCTTTATGTACAGGTTCAAGGATTTCAGATTTAGAATAGGTCTTACCGAGCCATCCGGCTTCGGTACCACAAATAGAGTGGAATAATACCCCTTTCCTTGTTGTAAAAGAGGTACCTTGACTATCACCTGCTGAGAGTACAGCTTGTGAATGGCTTCCAAGACCGTCACCCTGTCGGAGGGGGACGTTGGTAAAGCAGACTTCAGGAAACGGCGAGGTGGATCCGTCTCTAGTTCCAACCTGTACCCCTGAGATATTATCTGCAGGATCCAGGGATCTACCTGCGAGTGAGCCCACTGCGCGCTGAAATTTTTGAGACGACCCCCCACCGCCCCCGAGTCCGCTTGAGAAGCCCCAGCGTCATGCTGAGGCTTTTGTAGAAGCGGGGGAGGGCTTCTGTTCCTGGGAAGGAGCTGCCTGTTGCAGTCTCTTCCCCCTTCCTCTGCCTCGTGGCAGATATGAATATCCCTTTGCTCTCTTGTTTTTAAAGGAACGAAAGGGCTGCGGTTGAAAAGTCGGTGTCTTTTTCTGTTGGGGAGTGACTTGAGGTAAAAAGGTGGATTTCCCGGCTGTAGCCGTGGCCACCAAATCCGATAGACCGACACCAAATAACTCCTCCCCTTTATACGGCAAAACTTCCATATGCCGTTTTGAGTCCGCATCACCTGACCACTGTCGCGTCCATAAACTTCTTCTGGCCGAAATGGACATAGCACTTACCCGTGATGCCAGTGTGCAAATATCCCTCTGTGCATCACGCATATAAAGAAATGCATCCTTTATTTGCTCTAAAGACAGTAAAACATTGTCCCTATCCAGGGTATCAATATTTTCAATCAGGGACTCTGACCAAGCTACCCCAGCACTGCACATCCAGGCTGTCGCTATAGCTGGTCGTAGTATAACACCTGTATGTGTGTACAGGTTGAGTATCCCATATCCAAATATTCCGAAATACGGAATATTCCGAAATACGGACCTTTTTGAGTGAGAGTGAGATAATGAAACCTTTGTTTTTTGATGGCTCAATGTACACAAACTTTGTTTGATACACAAAGTTATTAAAAATATTGTATTAAATGACCTTCAGGCTGTGTATATAAGGTGTATATGAAACATAAATGCATTCTGTGCTTAGATTTAGGTTCCATCACCATGATATCTCATTATGGTATGCAATTATTCCAAAATACGGAAAAATCCCATATCCAAAATACCTCTGGTCCCAAGCATTTTGGATAAGGGATACTCAACCTGTATATACTTTTTTGGATATTTTCCATCCTCCTATCTGCTGGATCTTTAAGTGCGGCCGTCTCAGGAGAGGGTAACGCCACTTGTTTTGATAAGCGTGTGAGCGCCTTGTCCACCCTAGGAGGTGTTTCCCAGCGCGCCCTAACCTCTGGCGGGAAAGGGTATAAAGCCAATAACTTCTTTGAAATTAGCATTTTTTTATCGGGGGCAACCCACGCTTCATCACACACCTCATTTAATTCATCTGATTCAGGAAAAACTATAGGTAGTTTTTTCACACCCCACCTAATACCCTGTTTTGTGGTACCTGTAGTATCAGCAATATGTAACGCCTCCTTCATTGCCAAAATCATATAACGTGTGGCCCTACTGGAAAATACGGTTGATTCATCACCGTCGCCACTGGAATCAGTGCCTGTGTCTGGGTCTGTGTCGACCGACTGAGGCAAAGGGCGTTTTACAGCCCCTGACGGTGTTTGAGGCGCCTGGACAGGTGCTAGTTGATTGTCCGGCCGTCTCATGTCGTCAAACGACTGCTTTAGCGTGGTGACACTATCCCGTAATTCCATAAATAAAGGCATCCATTCTGGTGTCGACCCCCTAGGGGGTGACATCCCCATATTTGGCAATTGCTCCGCCTCCACACCAATATCGTCCTCATACATGTCGACACACACGTACCGACCCACAGCAGACACACAGGGAATGCTCTTAAAGAAGACAGGACCCCACTAGCCCTTTGGGGAGACAGAGGGAGAGTTTGCCAGCACACACCAAAAAGCGCTATATATGACAGGGATAGCCTTATAATAAGTGCTCCCTGTATAGCTGCTTTAATAATATAATTTTGCCACAATTTTGCCCCCCCTCTCTTGTTTTACCCTGTTTCTGTAGTGCAGTGCAGGGGAGAGCCTGGGAGCCTTCCTGACCAGCGGAGCTGTGTGAGGAAAATGGCGCTGTGTGCTGAGGAGATAGGCCCCGCCCCTTTTTCGGCGGGCTCGTCTCCCGCTCTTTAGTGGATTCTGGCAGGGGTTAAATATCTCCATATAGCCCCCGGAGGCTATATGTGAGGTATTTTTAGCCAAAATAGGTTTTCATTTGCCTCCCAGGGCGCCCCCCTCCCAGCGCCCTGCACCCTCAGTGACTGCCGTGTGAAGTGTGCTGAGAGGAAAATGGCGCACAGCTGCAGTGCTGTGCGCTACCTTAAGAAGACTGAGGAGTCTTCTGCCGCCGATTCTGGACCTCTTCTCGTTTCAGCATCTGCAAGGGGGCCGGCGGCGAGGCTCCGGTGACCATCCAGGCTGTACCTGTGATCGTCCCTCTGGAGCTAATGTCCAGTAGCCAAGAAGCCAATCCATCCTGCACGCAGGTGAGTTCACTTCTTCTCCCCTAAGTCCCTCGTTGCAGTGATCCTGTTGCCAGCAGGACTCACTGTAAAATAAAAAACCTAAGCTAAACTTTTCTAAGCAGCTCTTTAGGAGAGCCACCTAGATTGCACCCTTCTCGGCCGGGCACAAAAATCTAACTGAGGCTTGGAGGAGGGTCATAGGGGGAGGAGCCAGTACACACCACCTGATCGTAAAGCTTTACTTTTTGTGCCCTGTCTCCTGCGGAGCCGCTATTCCCCATGGTCCTTTCAGGAACCCCAGCATCCACTAGGACGATAGAGAAACTACAGGTAGTTTTTTCTCACCAAACATAATACCCTTTTTAGTGGTACTTGTACTATCAGAAATGTGTAAAACATTTTTCATTGCCTCAATCATGTAACGTGTGGCCCTACTGGAAGTCACATTCGTCTCTTCATCGTCGACACTGGAGTCAATATTCGTGTCGGCGTCTGTATCTGCCATCTGAGGTAACGGGCGTTTTAGAGCCCCTGATGGCCTTTGAGACGCCTGGACAGGCACAAGCTAAGTAGCCGGCTGTCTCATGTCATCAACCGTCTTTTGTAAAGAGCTGACACTGTCACGTAATTCCTTCCATAAGCCCATCCACTCAGGTGTCGACTCCCTAGGGGGTGACATCTCTATTACAGGCAATTGCTCCGCCTCCACATCATTTTCCTCCTCATACATGTCGACACAATCGTACCGACACACAGCACACACACAGGGAATGCTCTGATAGAGGACAGGACCCCACTAGCCCTTTGGGGAGACAGAGGGAGAGTATGCCAGCACACACCAGAGCGCTATATATATACTGGGATAACACTATAAAGAGTGTTTTTCCCTTATAGCTGCTATTTATATTATTACTGCGCCAAATTAGTGCCCCCCCCCCTCTTGTTTTACCCTTTTCTGTAGTGCAGGACTGCAGGGGAGAGTCAGGGAGACGTCCTTCCAGCGGAGCTGTGAGGGAAAATGGCGCCAGTGTGCTGAGGAGATAGGCTCCGCCCCCTTCTCGGCTGACTTTTCTCCCGCTTTTTGCTGTATTCTGGCAGGGGTTAATATACATCCATATAGCCCTGGGGGTTATATGTGATGTATATTCGCCAGCCAAGGTGTTTTTATTGCTGCTCAGGGCGCCCCCCCCTAGCGCCCTGCACCCTCAGTGACCGGAGTGTGAAGTGTGCCTGAGGAGCAATGGCGCACAGCTGCAGTGCTGTGCGCTACCTTGTTGAAGACTGATGTCTTCTGCCACCGATTTTCCGGACCTCTTCTTGCTTCTGGCTCTGTAAGGGGGCCGGCGGCGCGGCTCTGGGACCGGACTCCGAGGCTGGGCCTGTGTTCGGTCCCTCTGGAGCTAATGGTGTCCAGTAGCCTAAGAAGCCCAAGCTGGCTGCAAGCAGGCAGGTTCGCTTCTTCTCCCCTTAGTCCCTCGATGCAGTGAGCCTGTTGCCAGCAGGTCTCACTGAAAATAAGAAACCTAAAACTAACTTTTTCTAAGAAGCTCAGGAGAGCCCCCTAGATTGCACCCTGCTCGGTCGGGCACAAAAATCTAACTGAGGCTTGGAGGAGGGTCATAGGGGGAGGAGCCAGTGCACACCAGGTAGTCCTAAAGCTTTTCTTTTGTGCCCAGTCTCCTGCGGAGCCGCTATTCTCCATGGTCCTTACAGAGTTCCCAGCATCCACTAGGACGTCAGAGAAAAGAGTATCTGTCTTTCTGATGGCACTGGTACGATCCACGTAGATCCTTAATGCACGGACCACGTCCAGCGATACATCTCCTGCAGAAAAGCCCGGTACCTGGAAAGCCGGGACTACAATTTCTTCATTAAGGTGGAATTTAGACACCACCTACGGAAGATACCCAGATCTAGTTCTGAGAACTGCTTTATCTGGATTAAAAAAAAAAAAATCAGAAATGGGGAACGGCATGATAATGCCCCTAAATCTGATACTCTTCTAGCTGACGCCATAGCCAGTAGAAAGAGAACTTTAGCTGTCAACCATTTAAGATCCACTTTATTAAGTGGTTCAAATGGGGCAACTTGAAGGGCTTTGAGGACTAGACCCAAGGCACTGTAGGAGGACCAAAAGGAGGTTGACTGCGCAGCATTCCCTGGAAAAAAGTACGCACATCATGTAAGTTGGCAATTCTCTTTTGGAACCATACAGTCAATGCTGACACTTGCACTCTCAAGGAAGCAACCTTCAAACCTTTATCCATTCCTGCCTGAAGGAATGCAAACACCCTGGAAACTCTGAAAGACTTCGGGTCCATATTCCATTCACTGCACCAATGAATATAGGTTTGCCATATTCGGTGATATTTGCGAGCTGAGGAAGGTTTCCTTGCTCTAAGCATAGTTTGAATTACCTGTTGTGAGAATCCTCTTGACTTCAGGATAGATGTCTGTGATATGTATACAAAAAAGAGAAAAACAAGATTGCCTGATAGTGGTGCACACTAATAATAATAAAATTTAACTTTTAATTAGTATTGTTAAAAACTATTGCGAAATATAGGATATAATATAAATGTGAGAAAGAAAGAAAAGTGTTCTAAAATATATGACTTCCTGCACACAAGGTGCCCGCAAACTATAAGTTTTATATACCTTTATGCTATGCAGATATCTGTATACTTTATTGTGTTTATTTTTTTTGTATAATCTGTTTTTATTGAAACAAACACTGACTCATAACAGCTTATAAACATGTATGAATGTCAATCATCTGCGTAATAAAGCGATAAAGTTGAACATAGACAAATTGATAGCCGAATTTTCAGTATGGTCAAAGTCTGTGTTAACATTTTAAAACTGAGAAGAAGGAAAAAAAACAAAAACAAAAAAAAAAAACAAAAAAAAAAACATGGCAGAGCATAGGTATAGAACAAGAAAAGGAAAACAACAAAGGAGAGAGGTGAACTGAACCGAGCGTGCTGAGAGAAGGAGGGTAGAATATGTGTAGTGGATTGATAGATTTAAACATGCTGGTCTAGGACCTATATCAAATATCGAACTACGAAGTGGCCCCCATCACCCGCTTCATTTTGCGGAGGAGATGTAAGTCTTATACGACTCAGAAGTCTTGTATTCTATCCAAGGCAACCACATCGCAATAAATTCGGAGCGTCTGTCTCCAGCGCTCAATAATACATCTTCTATATTCATGTAATAGTCTAGTCTGGAGAACCAGGTACAACGTGAAGGAGGACTAGTGGACCTCCACAAAGTGGGAATTACTGCCCGTGCAGCGTTGCCAAGGTGTCGTAGTAAAGATGACTTATAAGTAGAGATTGGGGTAGTGGAGTGGTTTAGTAACCAAAAAGCCGGGTCAGATGGTACAGGAGCATGTAGGATATCACCGGAAGTGGAAATTACAGCATCCCAGAAACTTTTAATGAGGGGACAGGTCCACCAGATGTGTAATAGAGAACCCAGGTCCCCGTGGCACCTCCAGCAGGCAGGTGAGACAGATGGGGAAATTACGTGTAAGAGGGTAGGGTGTCTATACCATCTCATCAAGATCTTGTATTGTGTTTCTCTGACCTGTATACATATGGAGCTCTTATGGGCTTTAAGAAAAATAGAGTCCCATTCCCTATCTGAGAGTGAGATGTTCAGATCCTTCTCCCATTTTTGGGTGAAGAGGGGAGGGGTCGGGGAGTCAGACGTATTTAGGAGTCTATACAGGGAGGACACAGTATGTAAGGGATTTATGGGGGCCACACACATTTTTTCAAACGCGGTCAGCTCCCTTGACGCCTGACGGTACATATTATCTGTGTATAGAAAGTGTCGGACCTGCAGGAACTTCCAGAAGTCCGCCTGTGGGATCTCCCATTTCTCTCGTATTTCCGAGAACTGTTTAATCCCAGACGGGTGAACTAGTTGACCCACTCTAAAAAGTCCCTCTAACGCCCAATTGTGATAATACCCCAGTGAGAGGCCTGGTGGGAAGGTCGGGTTGCTCAAAAAGGAGGTGAGGGGGCCAAAAACAGAGGAGATGTACGATCTTCGCCGTATCCCTTTCCAAAAAGAAAGTGTAGGAGAGACCGTCGGGTGAGGGTGTGGCAGTTTGGGCAAGGTCGGGAGCCAGGGGAAAATTTCTGGGAATAGCTGCAAACATAAACCCTCCAAGACCACCCATTGTTTACTCTCCCGGCTCCTGGTCCAATCCAAGACTCTATTTAAGAGGATTGCCTGGTAATAGGTTTTGATATCTGGGAGTTGAAACCCACCTTTTTGAGGCGGGCGAGTCAGGATGGATCTACTAATTCTGGGTCTCTTACGACGCCAAATAAATTGTTGGATCAAAGATCCCACAGTCCGGAACCAGGAGTCAGGGATCTGAATTGGTAAGGTCTGGAGGAGATATAGCAGTTTGGGTAATGTGTTCATCTTCACAACGTTGATTCTGCCTAGCCAGGAGAGATTTTGGTATTGCCATCTGCAATAATCATTTCTAATGGCTTGGAGAATAGGGTGAAAGTTCAAGGACAGCAGACGTGAAGGGTCGCCGGATAGCTGGACTCCCAGGTATGTGATGTGGGAGTCCCGCCATTGGAAAGGGAACTTGGCTTTCAAACCAGTCAAGACCGCTTGGGGGGTTGAAATATGAAGGGCATAGGATTTAGATGTGTTGATTTTAAAACCTGAGAGTGAGCCAAAAACATCCAATTCACCCATCAGGTGGGGAAGTGAGAGCGCAGGGTGTGTGACCGTCGTCAGTAGATCGTCTGCAAATAGAGCAAGTTTATAGTCTATGTTACCTATTTGTAGCCCCGTAATCTCATTATTCGCTCTAATAGCCCTGGCCAGGGCTTCAATACAAAGAACAAAAATCAGGGGGGACAAGGGGCAACCCTGTCTCGTTCCGTTACTTATAAGGAAGTTGTCAGAAAGGGTCCCGTTAACCCGCACTTTGGCCGATGGTTGTATGTACAGTGATAATATTTTATGGAGGGCTCGTGGGCCCAACCCAATATGCTCCAGCACCGCCCTCATGAAATCCCAATCTACCCTGTCAAAAGCCTTTTCGGCATCTGTAGACAGCAACACAGTGGATGTCTTGCTGCTAGAGGCCAAATGGATAAGGCTTAGGAGTTTTGTCGTATTATCTTTTGCCTCACGACCGGGGACAAACCCCACCTGGTCGTTGTGGATGAGTGATGGGAGAAATTCGTTTAATCTAAGCGCCATTAATTTCGCAAAAAATTTAAGATCCAAATTGAGCAGGGAGATTGGCCTGTAACTGGAGCATACTGAGGGGTCCTTTCCTTGTTTAGGGATCACAGTAATGTGGGCCTCAAGTGATTGTCTGGTAAAGTGGGTTTCAGCGGAGATGGAGTTAAAGGCCTGCAGTAGTTTAGGAGCGAGAGCTTCCCTAAACGTCTTATAATAAGTGGCTGTGAAGCCATCTGGGCCTGGACTTTTACGTAGAGGTGCGGTAGAGATAACGTGTTCCACCTCAGTCAAAGTGAAAGGTGCTTCTAGAGAGTCTCGATCAGACATTGACAACTGAGGGAATGCCACGTCAGCTAAATATTTCCTGGATCTCAACATATTTGAAAGGGGATCATGAGCTTGGGAAGGGTCACCTAGGTTGTATAAGGTATTGTAATAATTTTTAAAGCATGCTGCTATCTCTGGGGACTTAAAACATAGGGAACCCGCACTGTTTTTCATTGAGGGAATAAAAGAAGCCAGTCTCTGGGATCTGAGTGCCTGAGCCAGCAGGCGTCCCGGTTTATTTCCCCACTTATAATATTTGCTATTACATTTACGCAAGGAGGCTTGGGTTTTATTATTGAGGGTCAACCGGAGTTGTGTCCGGGCTTCAGACAGTTCCACCAAGTCCGATGGGGACAGGGAGGATTTGTGGCGGGACTCTAAGGAGTGAATTTTATGCAGTAGTGTGGTGATTAAGGCCTGGCTATTCTTCTTTACAAAGGAGCCTAGTTGGATCAGTTTACCACGTATAACACATTTGTGGGCCTCCCAAATCATAATTTCGGATAGTTCCCCTGTATCGTTGATGTCAAAATAATCAGACAATGCCTTATCTAATTCTGACTTGCAATATTCATCATACAGAAGGGATTCATTGAGACGCCAGGTCCAAGGGCCAGGTGTTCGGGAGGGGGCCAAGAGGGTCAGGAATACAGGGGCATGATCTGACCAAGTAATGGAACCAATAGAGGCCTCCGCTATTAAGGGGAGGTGTTTATGGCTCAAGAACAAATAATCTAGTCGTGAGTAAACCTGATGTGGGTGCGAGAAAAATGAAAAGTCTCTGTCAGTGGGATGTGTGATCCGCCAAGAGTCAGCTAGTTGAAATTCGTGGAAGACCTTCCTAACCTGTCTATATTTGTGTTCAGAGAAGTTAGGGGCTGGTGGGGAGGTGTCAATGGAGGGGTCCATGGACCAATTTAGATCACCTCCCAGAACTACTATACCCGTCAAAAGGGCCTCAAGTCGGGGAAGGTGGGATCGAAAAAAGGGCAATTGGCCCTGATTTGGAGCATAAAGGGCTATGAGGGTGTATGTCTGGGAGAATATATTGCATTGGACTACTAGTAGTCTCCCTGGAACTAATTTATGGGCAGAGACATTAGTCACTTGGAGGGCTTTGGAAAAAATTATCGCGACCCCTTTAGATTTACTTTCAGGATTGTTGGAGTAGAAAGCAAGGGGAAATCTTTGATTTACTAAGGAGGGTCCACGAGCAGAAATCTTAAAATGTGTCTCCTGAATCAGAGCCACATCTACTCTGTCAGACCGCAGCGTCCGAAGTAAATGGGACCTTTTCTCAGGGGTGTTAAGCCCTCTTGCATTAATCGAGGTGAATTTAAGTATACCTGGGAAAGACATCACATCATATCAAAACATAGGGAAGCATAACGTTCGGACAGTTCACCAAAGAAAAAAAAGAAAACGAGAACGAAGAGAAGAATGAAGAAGAGAAGAGAAAAAAAAAAAATCAGAGAATAGAAACATCATGAACATAGAAACATCCGCAATGGGGAAGCAGGTAAGTATATTTACCAGCATCTCCATGTGGCACAACGGCCGTGTGCGGGACTGGGGTAAGGGAGTCACCCCTGCAGGCACCACTTCGTAGCATAACCATTGTAAGAAACCGATATAAACTATAGAAAAATAATAATGGTCAACAGTATTAACCGGTAGTAACAAGTAACTATCTTCTAGCAAAGTCACATCACTGGACTCCAAGGCTGAAGGAGAAACCGGAGGGGATACAGCAAGACGAGGCAGAGGTGGTATAAAGCCACATAAAACTCGCCTCACCCGTCATATCACGGTTAGAGTGTTCAGTCCTTCTGAAGAAAACGAAAAGGATCAATTGGCAGAGTATTGAGGAACAGTACCTTCAGATAGGTGAGGAATCCTGGCGTGCAGTGAGGGGCCCCGAGGTTTTTTTTTTTTGAGAACTGCCGACCACTTGCCATGCCGTTCCACTCCCCGCAGGTCGTGGCGGGTGCAGATCCGGGAGGATGATGTCCCAATCCGGGACCTTCAAGGGTGGGAGACCGAGATCGGAGCAGAAGGTGGGGATGTCAGATGGGGTATGGAGAGTGTATATCTTTCCTGAAGATGATACCTGTAGGCTGAAGGGGAAACCCCATCTGTACTTCAGCTGACGCTTGCGGAGTTCTTCCGTGAGGGGGCGGAGGATCTTTCTTTGTTGAAGGGTATGCCAGGAGAGATCCTGAAAGATGGAAATTGGGTCGTCATTGAAGACCAGGTCATCTATGTGACGTGCTTTATTCATAATTTCTTCCTTCTGAGAGTAATAATGTAGTCGACATATGACGTCTCGGGGTCGATCGGAAGAAAGCCCCCTCGGCTTGAGAGCACGGTGGGCTCTGTCGAACGTGATGACGGCAGCTGGGTCGTTGCCCAGGACTGTGTTGAATATTTTCGTCAAGGCATCTACTAAGCCTGTCTGGGGAACCTCCTCAGGGATACCTCTCACTCGGATGTTATTTCTCCTACCTCTGTTGTCCAAATCCAATACTCGGGTCCGCAGTGAGCGGATTTCGTCTGACTGGGTTTTAATAACATCTGTTAAGGATCCCATAAAGGTATCGGTAGAATCACGATGAGCTTCCAGCGTGTCCACCCTATCAGAAAGCTGCGAGATATCCTGTTTGATGGATGCCAGCTCTCTTCGTATGGTGTCTTGGAGATCCTGCTTAGTTGGGAGTGTTTTCATAAATTGCAGGATATCCTGAAGAGCGGTATCGCTGTGTGAGTGTGAGGTAGATTGCTCCATCCTTAACGGGGAGGCAGAGGAAGCAGAATGACAGGAAGACGGGCTTGAGGGGGAGAGGTCTCCAGAAAGCTTTGCAGGAGTAGGTTGTAGGAACGATCTCATTCCCGGTTGGGTCGCGGTCTCCTTAGGTAGTGTAGTATTACCTTTCTTTTTCCCGGATCTGACCATGTTTAAAAGAAGTTAGGTAGGTAAGTGATAGCAAGAGACGGCATGAGCACAATCCCGGTGTTGCTCGTTACGCTGTGAAGTGCCTACAGCATGGTGACTCCCCGTGGAATGGCATTAACACGACATCAATCAGTTTCCGCCATTAATAGATCGGGCTCATCGTAGGCATTGGATCCCGTCTCCCCGGTAATGTGGAGGGAGGTGTAGGACCACTGTATCACCGGCTCTCCGAGGGCGGCCCACGGCTCTTTGCAAAATCTGGCAGGTAAGTGTAAGGGCACTTGAATCGCATATAAACTATGTATATGGGTGAGCCACTAGGGGGAGCTCCAACCCAGGATATGTAATCCAAAGGGCACCTCCACTGTAAAATAGAAGATAGGCCTGCTGAACAGAGATAATGCAAAAATGTAAAGGATATGGCCACTTGTCAGGCCTGCGGTAGGTGGAAGGGGGTTCATATATATACAGAGCAGGTGTTTGCGGGTTTGTGCTCGGGGCCCGCTGTGTCGGCCTGAACCCCTCTCAACTGTAGTCCCCGGTTTCCAGGTGGATGATGCCGAGGCCTCGGCCGTCGGTGTCACGCTGGGAGCGGCCGTGGATGGGTGTTAATGGGGGGAGAGGCGTCACACGGCAGGACACTCACCCACCAGAGTAGATTCAGCTCTGGTGTCCTCTGCAGCAGTCCCCCGTCCTCTTCCGTGAGCCTCCGGATCCGTGCGCCGGCCGAGAGCTCGCTCCAAGATGGCCGCCGGGCCCCCGCGGCTCCGTCACTCCCTGGTGCCTCCAGCGATTCCGGACACCCGTCGCAGCCGGCGGCAACAGGAGACGCTCCTCCAGCAGGTCTAGCGGTGAGTAGGGCTCCAGTAGGCAGGGGAGAGGTGCGCGGCACCCTCCCGCGGTCCCGGAAGTGCGTGCCGGCTTGAAAGAAAAATCCAGGTCCCGGTCCGGCGGCCGTCTGTAGGCCGCAACCCGCGGGAGCTCCACGAGCTGCTCCCCGATTCCGCAGCTACTACAGGGCTCGCCCAAGGGGTCAGGTCAGCCAGGGGGGACTCCTTGGCACTATAAAAGCAGGCTGGTGCAGGGTAATAAGGGGTTTATAAGCCCCAAATCTCCGGAGCTTTCACTACGTGCTGCTTCCTCCTTCAGCAGCCAGACCACGCCCCCCTTATTGTGTTTATTAATAAATGTTGTATGATTCCTAGCAGTGATTCAGGTCTTGTTGTGTACTCATTATTAAATGTTATACAATTACCAGCAATCCACGTCTTGTTCTTTATTCCTTATTCTCAATGTAACCAATGAGAGTCTATATATATGAAAAACACACTAGAGGTTTTTAATAAATCAGTGTGGCAACAAAGATCCCTGGGTGATCACTTTCTTTAATTGTACCACATGAAAGTCCAAATAGACAGTAACCCAATGTTATATGTACTTCCTAAAATGATTATAATTCAATACTATCAGATATATTAATTGATATAGAGATACATTTCTTTACAGCAAGGTAATTGTAGGTGATTTTATTAATTTATATATATACACAGTGTATATGTGACTCCTTAAAGTTCATTTATCCCAGTGGACGAGACAGTTCTCACTTGGCTGTGTTCTGAGGGTCTAATAGATATTGTTATATTACCTGTCTGTTCTTCATCTATAATGCACTCACACAATCTAGCTATAACTCATATATTGCCACATATACTTTAGTGCTGTGGTTCGTTTTGTGAGGTTAAATCTCCTCTATGTAGGCAACTATTGATAGAAAATAGAAGATAGAAAGTCATACAGTGTTTGTGTCCTTTATTAGCAGCACAATTCATACAGCCTGACTACAGCTCATGTATGGCTCCAAATGTTTCAATATTGTAGCCACTGCTCATAAAGTTGGCTCCTACCAGCATAAGCAGCTGTTAATTAATGTTGTCACACTGTATCTGTGTTCTTCACTGGTAACTCAGCTACAGTCTAGCTATGACTCATACAATGCTGTGAATGTTACATTATTGTAACTGTTTTTGTGAGATTAGTTTCTTATCAGTACAGACAGCTCTTGGATCATGGTTTCTGTTTAAATCCACAGTGTAGTTTATTTCTGTGTGGTTAGTGTGGATTATTGATGTACCCCTTTATTGCAAATTGCTCCACCTAGATGATTAACATAGTATGTATCCTTCCCTAATTACATATAGGAAGTTTTTCTGTGCATATGTCACTTATTAAGTCTCATAATAGAGTGTGCTAATAATTGTGTGAGTGCATTATAGATAAAGAACAGACAGGTAATATAACAATATCTATCTGACCCTCAGAACACAGCCAAGTGAGGACTGTCTCGTCCACTGGGATAAATGAACTTTAAGGAGTCACATATACACTGTGTGTGTGTATATATATATATATATATATATATATATATATATATATATATATATATATATATATTTTTTAATAAAATCACCTACAATTACCTTGCTGTAAAGAAATGTATCTCTATATCAATTAATATATCTGATAGTATTGAATTATAATCTTTTTAGGAAGTACATATAACATTGGGTCACTGTGTCTATTTGGACTTTCATGTGGTACAATTAAAGAAAGTGATCACCCAGGGATCTTTGTTGCCACACTGATTTATTAAAAACCTCTAGAGTGTTTTATATATATATATATATATATATATATATATATATATATATATATATATATATATATATATATATAGACTCTCATTGGTTACATTGAGAATAAGGAATAAAGAACAAGACGTGGATTGCTGGTAATTGTATAACATTTAATAATGAGTACACAACAAGACATGAATCACTGCTAGGAATCATACAACGTTTATTAATAAACACAATAAAGTATACAGATATCTGCATAGCATAAAGGTATATAAAACTTATAGTTTGCGGGCACCTTGTGTGCAGGAAGTCATATTTTAGAACACTTTTCTTTTTTTCTCACCTTTATATTTTATCCTATATTTCGCAATAGTTTTTAACAATACTAATTAAAAGTTACATTTTATTATTATTAGTGTAAACCACCATCAGGCAATCTTTTTTCTCTCTTTTTTGTACACATGTTACTCTATCTTGCCTGTGGTAGCACCCCCCAGTGAAGATAATTCATACGAATAAAATGGTATATATTTAAGGGGGTTGTTTCAAAGAAATAGATGACTTGTGCGACCTTCTCTTCTTGTATATAGATGTCTGTGATAACAAGAACCCTTGATCAGTAGATCTGGACGTTGAGGGAGCAGAAGTGGAGCATCCATCGACATTTTCTGCAGATCTGTGTACCAATGACTTCTGGGCCAAGCCGGAGCTTAATATCACGGCACATTTCCCTTTCTTTATCTTTCTCACCACCCTGGGTAATAGGGTGATTGGAGGAAACATATAAGCCAGATGAAAGTCCCATCTCACCGGCAAGGCATCCACAGAGATCGCTCTGGGATCCTCTATTCTTGACCCATATGCAAGAACTTTGTTGTTCAGACGGAATGCCATGAGATCTATCTCTGGCAAACCCCACCTGTCTACCAGAGACTGGAAGACCTCCGGGTGTAGAGCCCATTCGCTTGTTTGAAGGGCATGTCGACTGAGAAAGTCCGCTTCCCAGTTTAGGACTCCCGGAATGAACACTGCGGACAAGGCTGGATGATGAAGTTCTGCCCACTTTAGTATGCGACTTACCTCCATCGCTTTTCGACTGCGAGTCCCTCCTTGATAGTTGAGGTACGCTACTGCTGTTGCATAGTCCGAGCGGATCT
This sequence comes from Pseudophryne corroboree, assembly GCF_028390025.1. Lineage (NCBI taxonomy): Eukaryota > Metazoa > Chordata > Amphibia > Anura > Myobatrachidae > Pseudophryne > Pseudophryne corroboree. The sequence goes on from NC_086455.1 coordinate 131,898,289, forward strand.
GGACTGGTTTTCCCCGAAGAATGTCTGTTGCCTGAATCAGTGCCATGTATATGGCCTGATGTTCAAATATATTTATTGGCAGGCAACAGTCTTCCTTGGTCCATTGCCCCTGCAAACACAACCTTCCTGACACTGCTCCCCAGCCCTGGAGACTGGCATCTGTCGTCAGAATTTCCCAATCTGATATCCAAAAGGGTCTCCCCTTGTCCAGATGAGACGTCTGTAGCCACCAGGCTAATGACCTTCTTACTTCTATTGTAAGAACCATAGTCTGTTTTTATCATCTGATGCAACCCATTCCATTTGGCAAGAATCAGACACTGCAGAGGCATTGAGTGGAATTGTGCATACTTCACAATGTCGAATTTTGGACACCATCAAACTCATCACACACATTGCTGCGTGAAGGGATACCTTTTGACTGCGTAGCAAGTCCTGAATCCTTGACTGTACCTTGGATATCTTGTTCAGAGGTAACATCACTCTCAGAAGACTTGAATCCAGTACAGTCCCCAAGTGAGTCAAACTGTGACGGAACCAGAGACTATTTTGCCCAATTTATGAGCCACCCATGCTTCTGCAGACACGTTCTTGTCTGTTGCAGATGACATAGGAGCAATTCCTGCGAATGTGCCAGGATTAAAAGAGCGTTGAGGTATGGAAAAATTCTTATCCCCTGCTGGCGGAGATAAGCTGCTATTACCACCATAATCTTAGTAAAGACTCTGGGGGCTGTGGCTAACCCAAAGGGTAGGACCTGGAACTGAAAATACTGTTGGAGGATAGTGAACCCGAAATAGCACTGATGGGATAGTGATATAGGAACATGTAGGTAAGCACCCTATATATAGAGCGATACCATATAATCCCCTGGCTCCATGGCCAAAATGATGGAACATAAAAGTCTCCATGTGAAACAGAGGTACCCAAATGTATTTGTACAGCACTTTGAGACTGAGCCGAAATGACCCATTTGGCTTCTGAACTAAAAACAGCATGGAGTAAAACCCCTGTCCTCGTTGTGCATGAGGAACTGGAATGACTACTCCTGACTTAAGCAATTTCTGAACTACCTCTTGCAAAACCCTGGCCTTCGTCTCTACCCAAGACGGGCTGTTACAAAAAACAAACAAAAAAAAATAAAAATGAAAAAACCTTTGAGGAAGGTGCTTCTTGAAGGCAAAAGCATAACCTAGAGATAGCGCTTCATGCACCCAGGCATCTGTTGTAGACTACTGCCAGATCTGTGCAAACTGAAGAAGTCGGCCCCCCACCCTGGGATCCCCCAGGTGTAGACCCACATCATCAGGCTGATGGCTTATCTGTTTTATCAACAGGTCCTCTGGTAGCCCAATGCTTTTTAGTCTTACCAGACTTGTTGTATTGGGACTGCCAGCTATCACTTTTACATTTAGCTTTTCCTTGAGACAGAAAGGGACGAAAAGACGGAACTTTAGGTTTGAAATTATATGTGGAAGGAAACTTTACTTTCCTGGAGTCTGCTTCTGATATTTGTCAAATCTTTACCAAAAAGAATATCTCCAGAAAAGGGCAAAGATTCCAAAAACCCAGATTCTGAATCCACTTTCCACGTACGTGTCACAACCCGGTCCAGTTTGCCCTGCCGATGGGTCACTTACCCCTCCTGCCGCATGCAGATTCGCTCCATCACAAAGTACCCGTGTCCGCTGTCACTTACAAGACATACAGGCTTCAGTATTTCCCGGCCTGGTAGGCCACAAGCTACATCAAAGCCTGACCTAGAGTACTGCTGTGTCAAGTCCCACTCACCTGACCATGGTTCAGCCAATCGTTAGCCAGTATGATCTCTCTGCACCATCTGATTCTGCTCAGCCTATCCCAACTAGCCAAGGGGTATATGTTCCGGTTACTGGCTCTCAGTCTTCGCTAGTTCACTGTCTAGCTCAGCTCTAGCTGAGTGAAGTTAACTGTGTTTCCCTGCAGGTGCAGTTTCTTTCCTAAGTGCTGCACAGTATCGTTATCCAACTCTACACCTGTGCAGGCCTTTCCTTTGGCTGCACAGGTAATCTCATCAAGCTCCTGACTGCTGGTGCCAGCCAGCACCTGAGATTCCAGCCTGTTCCAGTTCCCTGGATCCACTCCGGTTATTCACAAACTACCATCCGGTTCCGTGTTCTGTTTGCATCCAGTCCAAGTCATCTCAAGAGTGCCTCCTGATCCAGTTCTACAGTGACCATCCAGTCTGAAAGCCGGTTACCTCACTGCTAAGGTCAGCCACTCCACCATACTGGACTGCAGCTACAAGTAAGGAGAGTGTTGTACATCATTACTTTTTCATCCCAGTGTTAGCCTGGTTACTACTATCACACTCTCTTCATACATCATCCATTCACCAACCCCAAAACCCTTGGTGGTCTAGTGGTCACGATCCGGCATTTTCTTGCCGAGACCCGGGTTCAATTCCCGGCCAGGGGATGGTATTTGCCAGCTTACTTATACACCTCCAAGTACTTGCACAGACATTTCCTGACTCCGGATTCACAAACAAATACCAGTCTGACAGTACGTAGCCAAACTGCTCTACGAGCAGCTATTGTTGAAGCCGATGTCCTGGAGGCAATAGTACCCTTATCCAATGCTGCTTTTTCCAAGAACATTGCAGCCTGTTTTATATGTGCTATATGGGATTTTTGATCTCTAGATGCTATTGAAAAATCCCCCTCCAATTCATCTGCGCAGGCAGCCACTGCTTTGCTATCCAAGCTGAAGCCATGGCTTGCCTTATGACTGCCCCAGACAGGAAAAAAAATGTTTTTTAGAAAACCATCCACTCTCCTATCCGTGACATCATTTAATGATGTTGAAGGCAAAAGGTAAGGCAGATTTTCCAACTAATCAAATCACATGCGTATCTATTTTAGGAGCCACCTCCCTTTTTAAACAATCTCCAGCTGGAAGAGGATAATTAGAATTCCATTTCTTAGGAATTCTAAACTTATTAGGCATAGCCCAAGCCACTTCCATGATTTCAGTCAGCTGATCTGACCCTGGAAACTCAGTCTTAACTGTTTTGGGACGTTTAAACACAGGTGTCTTGGTTTTTAACAGAGGCTCTGCTGAATCCTCTAAGGATAGAATGGCTTTCATTGCTTTAAATAACTCAGCTATATCCACTGAGCTGAGACCTTCCTCCTCCTCTTCGTATGCCAAAGTAGAATTAATTGAGCATTCATCCTCCGATGAATCCTCATCTGAACCATGTGTAGCCTGTGAAGATGAAGATTTACTTACCACCGGCTTATCAGCCTGTTTGTTTTGAGAGGCAGTTGCTGGAAGTGATACACCACAGGTGGGAAGCTGCATGTAAGGGTTAATCATGTAACCTATCCCCGGTACAGGAGTTGGAGAAATTATCCTTTCAGCTACACTGGATAAAGTCTGTGCAAACATAGCCCAAGGTGGATCAACTCGCACCTGAATCGGTCTAGTATTTTTCAAGAACCCCTGGTGAAAGCTAAAACAATTTGCACACAAACCACCCTGAACCAGATCCTGAGAGGATAACAGAGCTTTGAAAGATGAACAGGATATGAGTGTTGGTGTTGCTGTGCGTCTTCCTCACTTTGCCGCTCTTAGGCATGATAAATAATCAACACTTCCAGTGTACTACACAATTTGTGACTGTAATCACTTTAAGCTTTTTAAAGTGACACACAATCCGACCCTATCCATGCACTAGCATTGATGATCGGAATAGAACAAAACTGACAAAATATAGTGAAGTGAGCAATCACACTAGCAGTCAGTCACATGTTACACATTAGTATAATAAGCAACATGAGCACATCAACTACAACTACATTTCAAGTATGTAGGAGAACATATTACTGAATCATGTTTAAACAGATCTACCGTATTGCGAAAGTAACAGTAAATGTATACAGACTCATATGCAATAGGCACTTATCTAACTATTCATACTCAAAAAGGGAGATAGAGACTTAGGGCTGTATTACCCATACTCAGAGTGGTAAATAGGGAGACTCGCCTCACTTCCAGGACCGATCAGTACGTTAGCGAACGCTGAGTGGATCCAGACGCTACTAGTGTACACTGCCGCTCCATGAACCTATGGTGAACACAGACGCACCAGTCACACAGCCGCCTAAGCTGCGGTTGGGTCCCCTTCGTGTACAGCATCTGAGACGGAAGCAGGAAACAGCGGGGGGAGGAGTGACAAGGAGAGCGTCTGACTCCCCGCTGCTGACATCAACCCTAGGGATCACGGCCTCATACTATTCCTGGAGTCTATGATCCCTAAGACCTAGCTCTGGTATACCCGAGGTGGCAGTCGCGTCAGCAACTGGTAGTCTCCTCCCAAAACAGTGCGGCTGTGTCCGTATTCCCCTTCTAAGCAGAACCGATGCCTTACCTTCTCCTCGTGCTCCGGCCACAGCCTGGTAGCATCTGCTGGACCTGCTAGTATATCAAACACAGACGCCCGCTAAAACAGCACTGTACTCGTGGGTAAGCGTTGTCGCGACCCTGCGGTGTTGTTGGAGCGACTCTTTCTAAGGTACGTATAAGACACTGTTTAAAAAGAATGCTCAGAAAAATAGTAAGACTATAAAAATAATATAAGAAAGCGTACGGCTGCTAAAAACCAGCAGCCCTCTGACCATGGTCCGGCTCCTGCCGCACCAAACAAAAAAATGATTTGACTGAGCCAGGAGGTGGGGATATATGGACGGGCTCGTTGCATCCTGGGAGGCCAGAAAGCTTTTACCGATTGGTGCAAATCCGCTGTCGCTTCATCATATCCCATTGTTACCCTGTGGACCCCGCCGGAGAAACACCCATTTTGGTTAGTTACTAGATATAGAAAAGCAATGTACACTGGTTTAAATATATAATTGTTCTGATTAACACTGATAGGAGTATCCAATTACTCACAATAAAACGTTGGGTAATAAAATAGGAATTTAATACCTACCGGTAATTCCTTTTCTCGTAGTCTGTAGTGGATACTGGGTAATAGTATATTACCATGGGGTATAGATCGGGTCCATTGGAGCCTGGCACTTTAAGAAACCAATCGCGTGTGCTGGCTCCTCCCCTTTATGCCCCTCCTAGCAGACTCAGTCTAGGGAACTCTGCCGAGGAGACGGACATACTTTGAGAGAAGGATAACACCACAAAGCGGTGAGGTAATGAACTAACACACAAACAATAAGACAGCAGAGCTAACCAGAACAGAGGAAAGCAACTCTAAGGATAGAAGGATAGGAAAGCTAACCAAAAATGTAATAGGGAAGCAACAGCAAACCCATCCAATAACACTAACAACCAGGAAAGCAGGAAAACGAAGCAAAGAGGCGGGCTCCCAGTATCCACTACGGACTACGAGAAAAGTAATTACCTGTAGGTTTAAATTCCTATTTTCTCCAACGTCCTAGTGGATACTGGAGAATAGTATATTACCATGGGTACATCCCAAAGCTCCCAGAACGGGCGAGAGAGTGCCGAGACCCCTGCAAAACCGCCTGACCAAACTGAAGGTCATCTTTGACCAAGGTGTCGAACCTGTAGAACTTAACAAACGTGTTTACACCAGTAAGGTCGAGCCGCCCAAGAACCCACCGACCTTGTGGAGTGGGCCTGAACCGAACTCAGCAGCGGCAGAGCAGCTGAAGTTTAGGCTTGTTGGATAGTCAATTTGAGCCAACGAGCGATGGACTGCTTGGAGGCAGGATGACCAATTTTCGTAGCATCATAAAGGACGAAAAGCGAGTCAGACTTCCTGTGACGAGCAGTCCTTTTGATGTAAATCCTTAAAGCCCTTACAACATCCAGGGACTTTGGAGCAACGGAAGTGTCGGATAAGACTGGAGCCACGATTGGTTGATTTACACGAAAGGCCAACACCACCTTCGGCAAATACTGTGGGAAAGTTCTGAGCCCAGCCCTATTTTCATGGAATACCTAGCATAGGCACTTACATGACAAGGCCTCCAATTCAGACACTCGCCGAGCAGAAGCCAATGCCAGTAATATAACAGTCTTCCATGTTAGGTATGTTAAGTCAACCCTATGCAGGGATTCAAACTAATCCGACTGGAGAAAAGGTCAACACGACATTGAGGTCCAATGGAGCAGTGGGAGGAACAAAGGGTGGCTGAATTTGCAAAACCTCCTTAAGAAAGGTCTGCACTTCAGGAAGTAACGCCAGTTGTTTCTGGAAGAAGACAGAGAGAGACGAAATCTGAACCTTGATGGAGCCTAATCGTAGGCCCTTATCCACTCCTGCTTGCAGGAACAGTAGAAATCTGCCCAGACGAAATTCCACAGGAGAACATTTTCAACCCTCACACCAAGAAACATTTCTTCCAAATACAGTGGTAACGTTTGGAGGTAACCACCTTACGGGCCTGAACCATAGTGGAAACCTCCTTGGACGGAAGACCCTTCCTGGTTAAAACCTCCCTCTCAACCTCCAGACCGACAAACGTAGCCGCTGCAAGTCTGGATAGACGAACGGTCCTTGTTGAAGAAGGTCCTTGAGCAGCGGCAGAGGCCAGATATCCTCCAACGACAGGGTCAGGAGGTCCGCATACCAGGCCCGTCGAGGCCAATCCGGAGCAATGAGAATTGCCTGAACCCGTTCCTGTTTGAATCGTTTGAAAACTCTTGGGATTAGAGGAATTGGAGGAAACAGGTAAACAAACTGGTAAGTCCATGGCGTGGTCAGAGCGTCTACTGCAACCACCTGTGGGTCCCTCGTTCTGGAGCAGTAACGTCGGAGCTTCTTGTTGAGACAAGAAGCCATCAGGTCTATCTGTGGACAACCCCACCGGTGAAAAAGTTGTTGAAACACCCGAGGGTGGAGGCCCCATTCTCCCGGATGAAGGTCGTGCATGTTAGGAAGTCCGCTTCCCAGTTGTCCACTCCTGGAATGTTAACTGCTGAGATGGCCCTTGTCTTGGCTTCTGCCCAGAGGAGTATTCCTAACACCTCTCGCATTGCAGCCCTGCTTCTTATTCCTCCCTGTCAGTTGATGTACGCTACTGCCGCAGTGTTGTCCGACTGCACCTGGATGGCCCGATTCCGAAGTAGGTATGAGAAACACAGAATTTGAAAGCAGATAAGAACCACTTGGCCCATCTAGTCTGCCCCTTTTTTATCCTTTAGGTAATCTCAACCTTTTTTTAACCTTACTTCTTTGTAAGGATATTCATATGCCTATCCCAAGCATGTTTAAATTGCTCTACAGTCTTAACCTCTACAACCTCTGATGGCAGGCTATTCCACTTGTCCACTACCCTTTCTGTGAAGTAATATTTCCTTAAATTTCCCCTGAACCTGCCTCCCTCCAGTTTGAATGTATGTCCTCGAGTTCTAATACTCCTCTTCCTTTGAAGAATGTTTTCTACCTGAACTTCGTTAAAACCCTTGGTATAGTTAAAATATCATGTCCTCCCTTTCCCTTCTCTCCTCCAAACTATACATGTTAAGATCTTTTAGCCTTTCCTGGTAAGTTTTGTGATGTAGGCCATGCACCAATTTAGTTGCCCTTCTTTGTACAATCTCTAATGTATTTATATCCTTTTTGAGATATGGTCTCCCGAACTGTACACAGTATTCCAGAGGAGGCCGTAACAATGACCTATACAGTGGCATTATTACTTCTTTTGTCCTGCTACTGATTCCTCTCGCTATGCAACCAAGCATCTGACTTGCCTTTCGCACTGATTTTTGGCATTGCTTTCCTGCCTTTAGGTCACTTGACATAGTAACTCCTAAATCCCCTTCCTCCTCAGTAGTTTCCATTATAGTACCCTTGATACTATATTTAGCCTTTGGGTTTTTGAGACTCAAGTGCTTGAGTTTGCTTCCACCCAAAGGAGTATTCTTGATACCACTTGCATTGCGGCCCTGCTTCTTGTTCCTCCCTTCCGGTTGATGTACACCATTGCCGTGGCGTTGTCCAACTGCACCTGGATGGCCTGATTCTGAAGCAGGGATGAGGCCTGTATTAGAGCAATGTAAATTGCCCTGAGTTCCAGGATATTGATTGGAAGAGTAGACTCCTTAAACGACCATGTCCCCTGGAACTGCGCTCCTTGAGTCACAGCCCCCCAACCCCGGAGGCTGCCAACATGACTGGGTGTTGAAATTCCGACCCTCCACCAGATGGGGAACTTGTAGCCACCATAGCAGGGATAGCCTTGCTTTCGGTGATAAGGTTATATGCTGATGCATGCGAGATCCCGACCATTTGTCCAACAAATCCAGTTGAAATGGCCACGCACAGAACCTGCAGTACTGTATCGCCTCGTAGGAGGCCACCATCTTGCCCAGCAAGCAGATGCAAAGATGAATTGAGACCACGTGAGGTTTCAGCACCGGACCATAGACTGAATAGCCAAGGCATTGTCCATGAGGAGGAAAACCTTCCGATATACCGTATCCAGGGTCATCCCCAAGAACTGAATTCCCTGAGACAGTTCCAAGTGAGATTTCTGGAAATTGAGTATACATCCGTGATCTGTAAGCAAGCGAGTAGTCAAGTCTATAATGTGAAGTAGTTGTTCCCTGGACACCGCCTTGATCAGATGATCAACCAGGTACGGAATTATTTGGACACCCCTCATGCACAGTTGTCGCATAATTTCCGACATGACATTTGTGAATACCCTTGGGGCTGTGGAGAGACCGAAGGGCAAGGCCTGAAAATAAGAATTTACTTACCGATAATTCTATTTCTCATAGTCCGTAGTGGATGCTGGGACTCCGTCAGGACCATGGGGAATAGCGGGCTCCGCAGGAGACAGGGCACATCTAAATAAAGCTTTTAGGATCACATGGTGCGTACTGGCTCCTCCCCCTATGACCCTCCTCCAAGCCTCAGTTAGGTACTGTGCCCGGACGAGCGTACACAATAAGGAAGGATCTTGAATCCCGGGTAAGACTCATACCAGCCACACCAATCACACCGTACAACTTGTGATCTGAACCCAGTTAACAGTATGATAACAAAAAACGAAGTAGCCTCTGAAAAGATGGCTCACAACAATAGTAATAACCCGATCTTTGTAACAATAACTATGTACAAGTATTGCAGACAATCCGCACTTGGGATGGGCGCCCAGCATCCACTACGGACTATGAGAAATAGAATTATCGGTAAGTAAATTCTTATTTTCTCTAACGTCCTAGTGGATGCTGGGACTCCGTCAGGACCATGGGGATTATACCAAAGCTCCCAAACGGGCGGGAGAGTGCGGATGACTCTGCAGCACCGAATGAGAGAACTCCAGGTCCTCCTTAGCCAGAGTATCAAATTTGTAAAATTTTACAAACGTTTTCTCCCCTGACCACGTAGCTGCTCGGCAAAGTTGTAATGCCGAGACCCCTCGGGCAGCCGCCCAAGATGAGCCCACTTTCCTTGTGGAGTGGGCCTTTACAGATTTAGGCTGTGGCAGGCCTGCCACAGAATGTGCAAGTTGGATTGTGCTACAGATCCAACGTGCAATCGTCTGTTTAGACGCAGGAGCACCCATCTTGTTGGGTGCATACAATATAAACAACGAGTCAGATTTTCTGACTCCAGCTGTCCTTGAAATATATATTTTTAATGCTCTGACAACGTCCAGTAACTTGGAGTCCTCCAAGTCGCTAGTAGCCGCAGGCACCACAATAGGCTGGTTCAAGTGAAAAGCCGAAACCACCTTAGGGAGAAAATGAGGACGTGTCCGCAGTTCTGCCCTGTCCGAATGGAAAATCAGATATGGGCTTTTGTATGATAAAGCCGCCAACTCTGAAACTCTCCTGGCTGAAGCCAGGGCCAATAGCATGGTTACCTTCCATGTAAGGTATTTTAAATCTACCGATTTTAGAGGCTCAAACCAATGAGATTTGAGAAAATTCAAAACTACGTTCAAATCCCACGGTGCCACTGGAGGCACTATTGGGGGTTGTATATGTAGTACACCTTTGACAAAAGTTTGTACTTCAGGCACTGATGCCAATTCCTTCTGGAAGAAGATTGATAAGGCCGAAATTTGAACTTTAATGGACCCCAATTTTAGGCCCATAGACAATCCTGCTTGCAGGAAATGTAAGAATCGACCCAATTGAAATTCTTCCGTTGGAGCCTTCTTGGCCTCACACCACGCAACATATTTCCGCCAAATGCGGTGATAATGTTGTACAGTCACTTACTTTCTAGCCTTAATCAAGGTAGGAATAACTTCCTCTGGAATGCCCTTTTCTTTTAGAATCCGGCGTTCAACCGCCATGCCGTCAAACGCAGACGCGGTAAGTCTTGGAACATACAAGGTCCCTGCTGAAGCAGATCCCTTCTTAGAGGTAGAGGCCACGGATCCTCCGTGAGCATCTCTTGAAGTTCCGGATACCAAGTTCTTCTTGGCCAGTCCGGAGCCACCAGTATTGTTCTTACTCCTCTTTTCCGTATAATTCTCAGTACCTTTGGTATGAGAGGCAGAGGAGGGAACACATACACTGACTGGTACACCCACGGTGTTACCAGAGCGTCCACAGCTATTGCCTGAGGGTCTCTTGACCTGGCGCAATATCTGTCCAATTTTTTGTTGAGGCGAGACGCCATCATGTCCACCTTTGGTTTTTCCCAACGGTTCACAATCATGTGGAAGACTTCTGGATGAAGTCCCCACTCTCCCGGGTGAAGGTCGTGTCTGCTGAGGAAGTCTGCTTCCCAGTTGTCCACTCCCGGGATGAACACTGCTGACAGTGCTATGACATGATTCTCCGCCCAGCGCAGAATCCTTGCAGCTTCTGTCATTGCTCTTCTGCTTCTCGTGCCGCCTTGTCGGTTTACGTGGGCGACTGCCGTGATGTTGTCCGACTGGATCAACACCGGCTGACCCTGAAGCAGCGATTTTGCCAGGCTTAGAGCATTGTAGATCGCTCTTAGCTCCAGTATATTTATGTGAAGGGACGTCTCCAGGTTTGACCACACGCCGTGGAAGTTTCTTCCCTGTGTGACTGCTCCCCAGCCTCGTAGGCTGGCATCCGTAGTCACCAGGACCCAGTCCTGTATGCCGAATCTGCGGCCCTCTAACAGATGGGCACTCTGCAACCACCACAGGAGAGACAACCTTGTTCTTGGTGACAGTGTTATCCGCTGATGCATCTGCAGATGCGATCCGGACCATTTGTCCAGCAGATCCCACTGAAATGTCCGTGCATGGAATCTGCCGAATGGAATCGCTTCGTAAGAAGCCACCATCTTTCCCAGGACTCTTGTGCATTGATGTACTGACACAGTTCCTGGTTTTAGGAGGTTCCTGACAAGTTCGGATAACTCCCTTGCTTTCTCCTCCGGGAGAAACACCTTTTTCTGAACCGTGTCCAGAATCATTCCCAGGAACAGCAGACGAGTTGTCGGGGTCAATTGAGATTTTGGAAGATTCAGAATCCACCCGTGTTGCTGAAGCACTACCTGGGTTAGTGCTACACCGACTTCCAGCTGTTCTCTGGACTTTGCCCTTATCAGGAGATCGTCCAAGTAAGGGATAATTAATACGCCTTTTCTTCGTAGAAGAACCATCATTTCGGTCATTACCTTGGTAAAGACCCGAGGGGCCGTGGACAAACCAAACGGCAGCGTTTGAAACTGATAATGACAGTCTTGTATCACGAACCTGAGATACCCTTGGTGTGAGGGGTAAATTGGGACATGCAGATAAGCATCTTTTATGTCCAGGGACACCATGAAGTCCCCTTCTTCCAGATTCGCTATCACTGCTCTGAGTGACTCCATCTTGAACTTGAATTTCTGTATGTACAGGTTCAAGGATTTCAGGTTTAGAATAGGTCTTACCGAACCGTCCGGCTTCGGTACCACAAATAGTGTGGAATAATACCCCTTCCCCTGTTGTAGGAGGGGTACCTTGACTATCACCTGCTGAGAATACAGCTTGTGAATGGCTTCCAAAACCGACGTCCTTTCTGAGGGAGACGTTGGTAAAGCAGACTTTAGGAACCGGCGAGGGGGAGACCTTTTGAACTCCAACATGTAACCCTGAGATATTATCTGCAGGATCCACGGGTCCACTTGTGAGCGAGCCCACTGATTGCTGAAAATCTTGAGTCGACCCCCCACCGCTCCTGAGTCCGCTTGTAAAGCCCCAGCGTCATGCTGATGGCTTTGTAGAACCCGGGGCGGGCTTCTGGTCCTGGGCAGGGGCTGCTTGCTGCCCTCTCTTACCCTTTCCTCTGCCTCGCGGCAGATAAGACTGTCCTTTTGGTCGCTTGTTTTTATAGGAGCGAAAGGACTGCGGCTGAAAAGACGGTGTCTTTTTCTGTTGGGAGGGGGTCTGAGGTAAAAAAGTGGATTTGCCGGCAGTTGCCGTGGCCACCAGGTCCGAAAGACCAACCCCAAATAATTCCTCTCCTTTATATGGCAATACTTCCATATGCCTTTTGGAATCCGCATCACCTGACCACTGTCGCGTCCATAAACTTCTTCTGGCAGATATGGACATCGCGCTTACTCTTGATGCTAGAGTACAAATATCTCTCTGAGCATCTCGCATATAAAGAAAAGCATCCTTTAATTGCTCTAGAGTCAATAAAATACTGTCCCTATCCAGGGTATCAATATTTTCAGTCAGAGAATCCAACCACACTACCCCAGCACTGCACATCCAGGCTGAGGCTATTGCCGGTCGCAGTATAACACCAGTATGTGTGTATATACTCTTCAGTGTAGTTTCCAGCCTCCTATCTGCTGGATCCTTGAGGGCGGCCGTATCAGGAGACGGCAACGCCACTTGCTTTGATAAACGTGTGAGCGCCTTATCCACCCTAGGGGGTGTTTCCCAGCGCGCCCTAACCTCTGGTGGGAAAGGGTATAATGCCAATAACTTCTTGGAAATTAGCAGTTTTCTATCTGGGTTAACCCACGCTTCGTCACACACGTCATTCAATTCCTCTGATTCTGGAAAAGCTACAGGTAGTTTTTTCACCCCCCACATAATACCCCTTTTTGAGGTACCAGCAGTATCAGAGATCTGCAAAGCCTCCTTCATTGCCGTGATCATATAACGTGTGGCCCTATTGGAAAATACGTTTGTTTCTTCACCGTCGACACTAGATTCATCTGTGTCGGTACCCGTGTCGACTGACTGAGGTAAGGGACGTTTTACAGCCCCTGACGGTGTCTGAGACGCCTGAGCCGGTACTAACTGGTTTTCCGGCCGTCTCATTTCGTCAACTGACTTTTGTAATGTGCTAACATTATCACGTAATTCCATAACTAAAGCCATCCATTCCGGTGTCGACTCCCTAGGGGGTGACATCACCATTACCGGCAATTGCTCTGCCTCCACACCAACATCGTCCTCATACATGTCGACACACACGTACCGACACACAGCAGCCACACAGGGAATGCTCTAATCGAAGACAGGACCCTCTTAGCCCTTTGGGGAGACAGAGGGAGAGTTTGCCAGCACACACCAAAAACGCTATAAATGTATATAAACAACCCTAGAAGGTGTTGTTTTTGATATAAGCGCTTTTAATATATCAATATCGCCAAATTATGCCCCCCTTCTCTTTGTTACCCTGTTTCTGTAGTGCAGTGCAGGGGAGAGTCCTGGGAGCCTTCCTCACCAGCGGAGCTGAGCAGGAAAATGGCGCTGAGTGCTGAGGAGAATAAGCTCCGCCCCTTTTTCGGCGGGCTTTTCTCCCGGGTTTTAAGAAAACTGGCCTGGGTTAAATACATACATATAGCCTTAATGGCTATATGTGATGTATTTATTTTGCCACTAAAGGTATTTAATATTGCTGCCCAGGGCGCCCCCAGCAGCGCCCTGCACCCTCCGTGACTGAATCAGTGAGACGTGTAGCAACAATGGCGCACAGCTGCAGTGCTGTGCGCTACCTTCATGAAGACTGAGGAGTCTTCTGCCGCCTGCTTTCCGGACCTCCGTCTTCAGCGTCTGTAAGGGGGATCGGCGGCGCGGCTCCGGGACGAACCCCAGGAGGACCTGTGTTCCGACTCCCTCTGGAGCTAAGTGTCCAGTAGCCTAAGACTCCAATCCATCCTGCACGCAGGTGAGTTGGAAATCTCTCCCCTAAGTCCCTCGATGCAGTGATCCTGTTGCCAGCAGGATTCACTGAGATTTAAACCTAAAAAAACTTTTTCTAAGCAGCTCTTTAGGAGAGCCACCTAGATTGCACCCTTCTCGGACGGGCACAAAAACCTAACTGAGGCTTGGAGGAGGGTCATAGGGGGAGGAGCCAGTACGCACCATGTGATCCTAAAAGCTTTATTTAGATGTGCCCTGTCTCCTGCGGAGCCCGCTATTCCCCATGGTCCTGACGGAGTCCCAGCATCCACTAGGACGTTAGAGAAACTGGAAATGCTGGTCCAGAATCGCAAACCTGAGGAACTTGGTGAGGGGGCCAAATCGGGATATGTAGGTATGGGTCCTTTATATCCAGGGACACCAGGAACTCCGCCGCCTCCAGATTCGCTATCACGGCTCTTACAGATTCCATCTTGAATTTGAACACCCAAAGAAACGGGTTCAGTGATTTGAGGTTCAAGATTGGTCGAACCGTGCAGTCCGGCTACGGAACAACAAGAGAGGCTTGAGTAAAATCCCTTTGTGTGCAGGTGAGGAGGAACTGGAACAGTAACTCCTATAGAAAGCAGCTTTTGCACTGCCTCCTGTAAGGAAGCTCGTAAGGCTGACCTGAAGAATCAGAGAGGAGGGAGTTCCTGGAATTCCAGCCGGTATCCTTGGGATATGAGGTCCCTCACCCAAGGATCCCGGCATGACTCTGCCCAAATGTGGGTGAAGTGCTGAAGGCGAGCACCTACCTGAAAGTCGCCATCCTGCTGGGGCCAATCGTCACGCGGAGGGCTTCGTGGAAGAGCTCCAGAGGCCTGTTCCGCAGGTCCAGTAGATGCTAGTTTAGGGGACTTACCGCGAGATCCTCTAGCAGAATTGGAGGCAACTCTGGCTTAGTCTCTGAATCTGGCCACCCGAAAGGACTGCAGGGAGGGTCCAGGATAGGGACGTCTGGCAGGTGGCGGGGCAGCCGTCAGATAATAAGAATTTACTTACCGATAATTCTATTTCTCTCAGTCCGTAGTGGATGCTGGGAACTCCGTAAGGACCATGGGGAATAGCGGCTCCGCAGGAGACTGGGCACAAAAAGTAAAAGCTTTAGACTAGCTGGTGTGCACTGGCTCCTCCCCCTATGACCCTCCTCCAAGCCTCAGTTAAGATACTGTGCCCGGACGAGCGTACATAATAAGGAAGGATCTTGAATCCCGGGTAAGACTCATACCAGCCACACCAATCACACCGTACAACTCGTGATCTGAACCCAGTTAACAGTATGATAACCGTAGGAGCCTCTGAAAAGATGGCTTCCAACAATAAACAACCCGATTTGTTTGTAACAATAACTATATACAAGTATTGCAGACAATCCGCACTTGGGATGGGCGCCCAGCATCCACTACGGACTATGAGAAATGGAATTATCGGTAAGTAAATTCTTATTTTCTCTGACGTCCTAGTGGATGCTGGGAACTCCGTAAGGACCATGGGGATTATGCTTTATATATAAAGCTCCCAAACGGGCGGGAGAGTGCGGATGACTCTGCAGCACCGAATGAGAGAACTCCAGGTCCTCCTCAGCCAGGGTATCAAATTTGTAGAATTTAGCAAACGTGTTTGCCCCTGACCAAGTAGCTGCTCGGCAAAGTTGTAAAGCCGCCCAAGATGAGCCCACCTTCCTTGTGGAATGGGCTTTTACAGATTTTGGCTGTGGCAGGCCTGCCACAGAATGTGCAAGTTGAATTGTACTACAAATCCAACGAGCAATCGTCTGCTTAGAAGCAGGCGCACCCAGCTTGTTGGGTGCATACAGTATAAACAGCGAGTCAGATTTTCTGACTCCAGCCGTCCTGGAAACATATATTTTCAGGGCCCTGACTACGTCCAGCAACTTGGAGTCCTCCAAGTCCCTAGTAGCCACAGGTACCACCAATAGGTTGATTCATGTGAAACGCTGAAACCACCTTAGGGAGAAATTGAGGACGAGTCCTCAATTCCGCCCTATCCGAATGAAATATCAGGTAAGGGCTTTTATAGGATAAAGCCGCCAATTCTGATACGCGCCTGGCTGAAGCCAGGGCCAACAGCATTACCACTTTCCATGTGAGATATTTTAAATCCACTGTGGCAAGTGGTTCAAACCAATGTGATTTTAGGAACCCTAAAACTACATTGAGATCCCAAGGTACCACTGGAGGCACAAAAGGAGGCTGTATATGCAGTACCCCTTTGACAAACGTCTGAACTTCAGGCACTGAAGCCAGTTCTTTCTGGAAGAAGATCGACAGGGCCGAAATTTGAACCTTAATGGATCCTAATTTTAGGCCCATAGACAATCCTGCTTGCAGGAAATGTAGGAAACGACCCAGTTGAAATTCCTCCGTAGGGGCCTTCTTGGCCTCACACCACGCAACATATTTTCGCCCAATGCGATGATAATGTTTTGCAGTTACATCCTTCCTGGCCTTGATCAGGGTAGGAATGACTTCATCTGGAATGCCTTTTTCCTTCAGGATCCGGCGTTCAACCGCCATGCCGTCAAACGCAGCCGCGGTAAGTCTTGGAACAGACAAGGTCCCTGCTGGAGCAGGTCCTTCCTTAGAGGTAGAGGCCACGGGTCCTCCGTGAGCATCTCTTGCAGCTCCGGGTACAAAGTTCTTCTTGGCCAATCCGGAGCCACGAGTATCGTTCTTACTCCTCTCCTTCTTATGATTCTCAGTACTTTTGGTATGAGAGGAAGAGGAGGGAACACATATACCGACTGGAACACCCACGGAGTTACCAGAGCGTCCACCGCTATTGCCTGAGGGTCCCTTGACCTGGCGCAATATCTGTCCAGTTTCTTGTTGAGACGGGACGCCATCATGTCCACCTTTGGTTTTTTCCAACGGTTTACAATCACTTGGAAGACTTCTGGATGAAGTCCCCACTCCCCTGGGTGGAGGTCGTGTCTGCTGAGGAAGTCTGCTTCCCAGTTGTCCACTCCCGGAATGAACACTGCTGACAGTGCTATCACATGATATTCCGCCCAGCGGAGAATCCTTGTGACTTAGGGCATTGTAAATGGCCCTTAGCTCTAGGATATTTATGTGAAGAGACGTTTCCATGCTTGACCACAAGCCCTGGAAATTTCTTCCCTGTGTGACTGCTCCCCAGCCTCTCAGGCTGGCATCCGTGGTTACCAGCATCCAATCCTGAATGCCGAATCTGCGGCCCTCTAGAAGATGAGCCTTCTGTAACCACCACAGGAGAGATACCCTTGTCCTTGGAGATAGGGTTATCCGCTGATGCATCTGAAGATGCGATCCGGACCATTTGTCCAGCAGATCCCACTGAAAAGTTCTTGCATGGAATCTTCCGAATGGAATCGCTTCGTAAGAAGCCACCATTTTTCCCAGGACTCTTGTGCACTGATGCACTGACACTTGTCCTGGTTTTAGGAGGTTCTTGACTAGCTCGGATAACTCCCTGGCCTTCTCCTCCAGGAGAAACACCTTTTTCTGGACTGTGTCCAGAATCATCCCTAGGAACAGTAGACGTGTTGTTGGAATCAGCTGTGATTTTGGGATATTTAGAATCCACCCGTGCTGACGTAGCACTACCTGAGATAGTGCTACTCCGACCTCTAACTGTTCCCTGGACCTTGCCCTTATCAGGAGATCGTCCAAGTAAGGGATAATTAATACGCCTTTTCTTCGAAGAAGAATCATCATTTCGGCCATTACCTTGGTAAAGACCCGTGGTGCCGTGGACAATCCAAACGGCAGCGTCTGAAACTGATAATGACAGTTTTGTATCACAAACCTGAGGTACCCTTGGTGAGAAGGGTAGATTGGGACATGGAGATAAGCATCCTCGATGTCTAGAGATACCATATAGTCCCCTTCTTCCAGGTTCGCTATCACTGCTCTGAGTGACTCCATCTTGAATTTGAACCTTTTTATGTAAGTGTTCAAAGATTTTAGATTTAAAATTGGTCTCACCGAGCCGTCCGGCTTCGGTACCACAAACAGCGTGGAATAATACCCCTTTCCCTGTTGTAGGAGGGGTACCTTGATTATCACCTGCTGGGAATACAGCTTGTGAATAGCTTCCAATACTGCCTCCCTGTCGGAGGGAGACGTTGGTAGAGCAGACTTCAGGAACCGGCGAGGGGGAGACGTCTCGAATTCCAATTTGTACCCCTGTGATACTACCTGCAGGATCCAGGGGTCCACTTGCGAGTGAGCCCACTGCGCGCTGAAATTCTTGAGACGGCCCCCCACCGTGCCCGAGTCTGCTTGCAGAGCCCCAGCGTCATGCTGAGGACTTGGCAGAAGCGGGGGAGGGCTTCTGCTCCTGGGAAGAGGCTGCATGGTGCAGTCTTTTTCCCCTTCCTCTGCCCCGGGGCAGGAACGAGCTGCCTTTTTCCCTCTTGCCCTTATAGGGACGAAAGGACTGGGTTTGAAAAGACGGTGTCTTTTTCTGCTGAGAGGTGACCTGGGGTAAAAAGGTGGATTTTCCAGCCGTTGCTGTGGCCACCAGGTCCGATAGACCGACCCCAAATAACTCCTCCCCTTTATACGGCAATACTTCCATATGTCGTTTGGAATCCGCATCACCTGACCACTGTCGCGTCCATAACGTTCTTCTGGCAGAAATGGACATCGCACTTACTCTAGATGCCAGGGTGCAAATATCCCTCTGTGCATCTCGCATATATAGTAATGCATCCTTTAAATGCTCTATAGTTAATAATATACTGTCCCTATCCAGGGTATCAATATTTTCAGTCAGGGAATCCGACCAAGCCACTCCAGCGCTGCACATCCAGGCTGAGGCGATCGCTGGTCGCAGTATAACACCGGTATGTGTGTATATACCTTTTAAGATATTTTCCAGCCTTCTATCAGCTGGTTCCTTGAGAGCGGCCGTATCAGGAGACGGTAACGCCACTTGTTTTGATAAGCGTGTGAGCGCCTTATCTACCCTAGGGGGTGTTTCCCAACGTGCCCTAACCTCTGGCGGGAAAGGGTATAGTGCCAATAATTTATTAGAAATCAGCAGTTTTTTATCGGGGGAAACCCACGCTTTATCACACACCTCATTTAATTCACCTGACTCAGGAAAAACCACTGGTAGTTTTTTCACACCCCACGTAATACCCTTTTTTGTGGTACTTGTAGTGTCAGAAATGTTCAACGCCTCCTTCATTGCCGTGATCATGTAACGTGTGGCCCTACTGGACATTACGTTTGTCTCGTCACCGTCGACACTGGATTCAGTATCCGTGTCAGGGTCTGTGTCGACCATCTGAGGTAACGGGCGTTTTAGCGCCCCTGACGGTGTCTGAGACGCCTGAACAGGCACTAATTGATTTGTCGGCTGTCTCATGTCGTCAACAGTTTTTTGCAAAGTGCTGACATTGTCACGTAATTCTTTAATTACTACCATCCACTCAGGTGTCGACTCCCTAGGGGGTGACATCACTAACACAGGCAATTGCTCTGCTTCCACATCATTTTCCTCCTCATACATGTCGACACAATCGTACCGACACCCAGCACACACACAGGGAATGCTCTGATAGAAGACAGGACCCCACTAGCCCTTTGGGGAGACAGAGGGAGAGTTTGCCAGCACACACCAGAGCGCTATATATATATATATATACAGGGATAACCTTATATAAGTGTTACTCCCTGTTATAGCTGCTGTATTTATATATTAGCTGCCAATAGTGCCCCCCTCTATGTTTTACCCTGTTTCTGTAGTGCAGGACTGCAGGGGAGAGTCAGGGAGCCGTCCTTCCAGCGGAGCTGTGAAAGAAAATGGCGCTTGTGTGCTGAGGAGAAAGGCTCCGCCCCCTTCACGGCGGCCTTTTCTCCCGCTTTTTTCAGGAAACTGGCAGGGGATAAATGCATCCATATAGCCCAGGAGCTATATGTGATGCATTTTTTTTAGCCATATAAGGTTTTTATATCGTTTTTATTGCGTCTCAGGGCGCTCCCCCCCCAGCGCCCTGCACCCTCAGTGACCGGAGTGTGAAGTGTGCTGAGAGCAATGGCGCACAGCTGCAGTGCTGTGCGCTACCTTATTTGAAGACAGGAACGTCTTCTGCCGCCGCTTTCTCCGGACCTCTTCGCTCTTCTGGCTCTGTAAGGGGGCCGGCGGCGCGGCTCCGGGACCCATCCAGGCTGAACCTGTGATCGTCCCTCTGGAGCTAATGTCCAGTAGCCAAGAAGCCCAATCCACTCTGCAGTCAGGTGAGTTCGCTTCTTCTCCCCTTAGTCCCACGATGCAGTGAGCCTGTTGCCAGCAGGACTCACTGAAAATAAAAAACCTATTTAAACTTTTACTTCTAAGCAGCTCAGGAGAGCCACCTAGCTTGCACCCTTCTCGTTCGGGCACAAAAATCTAACTGAGGCTTGCAGGAGGGTCATAGGGGGAGGAGCCAGTGCACACCAGCTAGTCTAAAGCTTTTACTTTTTGTGCCCAGTCTCCTGCGGAGCCGCTATTCCCCATGGTCCTTACGGAGTTCCCAGCATCCACTAGGACGTCAGAGAAATATAGATTTACCTGCAGTTGCCTGAGATACCCATTTGTTCAGCTCTTACCCAAACAAGGCATCACCTGTAAAAGGAAGGTGCTCAACCCCTTCTTTAGAATTAGCATCCGCTGGCCAGTGTCGCAGCCACAGGGCTCTACGCGCCGATACTGCCATAGCAGTGGTACAGCTGTTAATGATACTAAGTTCCTTAACAACCTCACTCAAAGTTTGCAGCATCTTGGATGTGTTGTAGTAATGTAACTATCTCATCTTGAGGTAGTGTAAGCAGTACCTTCAGAATCTCATCAGTCCATTTTACCATGGCTCTAGAAATCCAGCTGCACACTATGGTAGGGCGTTGGGCTACACCCGCTGCAGAGTTAATTGATTTAAGGGTGGTTTCAATCTTACGATAAGCTGGGTCTTTAAGGAAAACAGCACCAGGTACAGGTAAAACAATCTTACGTGACAACCTGGACACAGAAGTATCCACTGTTGGTGGGGTTTTCCAGTCTTTCCTATCCTCTGTAGGGAAAGGGAATGAACTTAACACCCATTTAGGGGTAATACATTTTTTGTCAGGATTTATCCATGCTGCCTTAGCCAGGGTATCTAATTCCTTAGAAACCGGGAGGGTTGCAGAGGACTTGGTTTCACATTAAAAAACAATTCCGCCGTCTGCTCTTCCTCCTTATCAGGGATATTGAGCACCTCTCTAATAACATAAATAAGGGCATCAACGCATGGGGACAGGGAATTATCCTCGTCCACCTCAGCCTCTCCTTCCTCAAACTCTGGTAGTTCTGAATCAGATTGTAATAATTGTGGGAGAGTGCGTTTATGAGAGATCAACAGGGGGGCTGAAGAGCTGTGGTCTACAGCAGCTACCATATCCATCGTTTGTTTCAGGGTCTGTCTTTCTTGCTTAGCCGTAGCTAACTCTGAATACTGGAAATCATAGTTTTTAAATGATTCCATCCACTCAGGTTCCTGCACATTACTACCTTGTGAAGGAATTGAGCTTTGGGTACACATAAGGGACCCCTGTGAGGAAGGTGTAAACCTAGCCTTGCATAAAGTACACACAGACTTATTTGCAAACATGCTTGAGTAGAAACACAGATTAGTATGAAAACACAGTGCAGTATTAGTGAGATATGCACACTTAACCCAGACTACCCTGAATGGAGTGACACAGAGAGAAATTGGAACCAGCACACTACACCACATACTGAGCAGCACCTCGCTGTCTTATGTGTAAATGTGTAATTCTCCACACAGCGGTAGAACCACTGTTTATGATCTCCCCCTTTCACTATAACCCACTGGTATGAAAGTTACAATGGTGATTCAGTGGGTCCTGTGGAGGAGCAGGTCCCTTCATGACGCCAATTTGCACTGGGGACCCGCTAACCGGGTCCCCGGTGTAACACTCACCGCATTGACTTCGGCATCGGTTAAGGGGTGGCGGCATGCTGCCAATGTGGGCTTACAACCAGGGGATGTGAGAAACAGCGCCTCAGCTCAGTGTCCTGATAAATGGGATTACAAACCATTAACTCTTTGAATGTTGGTTCGGTCCTTCCCTTAAGTCCCACGACGCAGGCAGACTGGTTGCCAACCAGTGCTGCCTGAAAATAACAAACTAAAAGAAATTTCTTAAGAAAACTCTTTGGAGAGCAACAGAATGCACCCGGCTCCTTGGGCACATTTTCTAAACGGAGTCTGCTAGGAGGGGAATAGAGGGGAGGAGCCAGCACACACTATTGATTTCTTAAAGTGCCAGGCTTCAGTGGACCCGATCTATACCCCATGGTAATATACTATTCCCCAGTATCCACTAGGAAGTTAGAGAAATGTCAGTTGCTTCAATTTTTCCCAATATGGTTTTTATTTTTACATTCAAATAGATTGCTCGTTAAAAACAATACATCTTCTCACGAAAACACAGGTTCAGTGAAACCTATGGGCGGTATTCAATTCTTTCCGCCCCCTTCCACACCCGTTCTGATTCTGCTGACGGGTGTGGTATCATCATTTCAGCTCGTTACCCCTGGGATAGCGATGCGACCTAACACTTTACACAGCTAAACCTGATAAATATGCGCGATAATGGGGATCACTTTAGAAGGAAGATAAGGCAGTATTCACATGATATATCACATCCAATGTGTATTCGCTGGCCGCAGCCAGTTTTTGCATGAAAAACGTGGCTGTTTTCGGGGATTTAGTTTTGCCTGTCTGAGACAGGTGAAACAAAATCCCTGATAAGCCGTAGCTCGAGACAGCTTATCGGGGCTAGTTAGCTAGCACCTGGTAATCACCCGCAGCCTATGACCGTGGGTAATTCTTTACCCCCTTTATTTTATTAACACGCTCAGTAATAACCTACACCTGTATGCATTATTTTCAAAAAGCATCTTGTTGACATAGCTGCAATCGTGTGATCAAAAACTCTCTAAACTACAGGGTTTTTTTTCTGGAAGAGCAAAGGTGAGAAGAGGAAGGGTAAGTTGGTGACAGCAGGCCATCCGCAAGTGTGGGCTCCTTCCTAACAATGTATTGGCTTTTTAATCCCACTCACCTCATAGATACAGAATGCAGAAACCGGAAAAAGTATCGTAGGATGAGTACTGTCTGGGCTGGGATTAGGCAGGAGATGAGCATGGTGGCAGAAGTCCTTTCCTCATCACTGCTCAAATTTTGGGCCTTGTACAGAGCATCCTGAAGATCTGCGGGCAGTATAGGCTCTGGTAATTCTCTGAAAAACTGCTTGAGAATGCCAGCAACATCACAAGGAGGAGCATTGGATAGGCTGTTATCTCCTTTATCAAGTTTAGACTAATGAAAAATCAGAAAAAGAAAAATTAGGGTGCACGGTCATGAATAATGCAACACAAATGTAAGTGATTTACAAGGCACTGATAAGTGGTAACGTGCAGGAGACAAAGATAAGAAATTAAAGTACAAAGTTGAGTTGATTTCACAAGTGTGGCAAGTGACAAATCATCCAGAGAATGTCATATTGGTCAGAAATGACATTAATAGCTTCCACACAGGGTATGGCGTGAATACCAAACAACCAGATGAGTGACCATTTCAGTAAAATGGCCAAACTGAACTGTTCTGCTACTCCCACATCAAGCAGAGCAATCCAATCCCAAAGGTCAGGTTCCTATTTTGTTTCAAACACACACATACATCATGGTGCAATGGTTAGCATTACTGCCTCACAGCACTGAGGTCATGGGTTCGATTCCAATCATGGCCCTAACTGTGCGGAGTTTGTATATTCTCCCCGTACTTGCGTGAGTGTCCTCCGGGTACTCCGGTTTCCTCCCACAATCCAAAAATATACTGGTAGGTTAATTGGCTCCCAACAAAAATTAACCCCTAAAGTGAATGTGTACATGTGATAGGGAATATAGATTGTAAGCGCCACTGGGGCAGGTACTGATGTGAATGGGCAAATATTCTCTGTACAGCGCTGCAGAATGTGTGTGCGCTATATAAATAACGGGTAATAAATACATTTGTTTTTCTGCCATATAATGGGGTATAACTAGCCTACACATTCACAAATCGTTTAAAATAAGAATTTACTTACCGATAATTCTATTTCTCGTAGTCCGTAGTGGATGCTGGGGACTCCGTAAGGACCATGGGGAATAGCAGCTCCGCAGGAGACTGGGCACAAATAGAAAGCTTTAGGACTACCTGGTGTGCACTGGCTCCTCCCCCTATGACCCTCCTCCAAGCCTCAGTTAGGATACTGTGCCCGGAAGAGCTGACACAATAAGGAAGGATTTTGAATCCCGGGTAAGACTCATACCAGCCACACCAATCACACCGTACAACTTGTGATATGAAACCCAGTTTACAGCATGATAACAGAGGAGCCTCTGAATAGATGGCTCACAACAATAACCCGATTAGTTAACAATAACTATGTACAAGTATTGCAGACAATCCGCACTTGGGATGGGCGCCCAGCATCCACTACGGACTACGAGAAATAGAATTATCGGTAAATAAATTCTTATTTTCTCTGACGTCCTAGTGGATGCTGGGGACTCCGTAAGGACCATGGGGATTATACCAAAGCTCCCAAACGGGCAGGAGAGTGCGGATGACTCTGCAGCACCGAATGAGAAAACTCAAGGTCCTCCTCAGCCAGAGTGTCAAATTTGTAGAATTTTACAAAGGTATTTGACCCGGACCCAGTAGCAGCTCGGCAAGTTGTAAAGCCGAGACCCCTCGGGCAGCCGCCCAAGATGAGCCCACCTTCCTTGTGGAGTGGGCTTTTACAGATTTTGGCTGTGGCAGGCCTGCCACAGAATGCGCAAGCTGAATTGTACTACAAATCCAGCGAGCAATAGTCTGCTTAGAAGCAGGAGCACCCAGCTTGTTGGGTGCGTACAGGATAAACAGCGAGTCAGATTTTCTGACTCCAGCCGTCCTGGAAACATATTTTCAGGGCCCTGACAACGTCCAGCAACTTGGAGTCCTCCAAGTCCCTAGTAGCCGCAGGCACCACAATAGGCTGGTTCAGGTGAAACGCTGAAAGCACCTTAGGGAGAAACTGAGGACGAGTCATCAGATAAGGGCTTTTACAGGATAAAGCCGCCAATTCCGACACGCGCCTGGCCGAAGCCAGGGCCAACAGCATGACCACTTTCCACGTGAGATATTTTAAATCCACAGATTTAAGTGGTTCAAACCAATGTGATTTTAGGAACCCCAAAACTACATTGAGATCCCAAGGTGCCACTGGAGGCACAAAAGGAGGCTGTATATGCAGCACTCCCTTGACAAACGTCTGAACTTCAGGAACTGAAGCCAGTTCTTTCTGGAAGAAAATCGACAGGGCCGAAAACTGAACCTTAATGGATCCCAAATTTGAGGCCCATAGACACTCCTGTTTGCAGGAAATGCAGGAATCGACCCAGTTGAAATTCCTCCGTCGGGGCCTTCCTGGCCTCGCACCACGCAACATATTTTCGCCAAATGCGGTGATAATGCTTTGCGGTTCCATCCTTCCTGGCTTTGATCAGGGTAGGGATGACTTCCTCCGGAATGCCTTTTTCCTTCAGGATCCGGCGTTCAACCGCCATGCCGTCAAACGCAGCCGCGGTAAGTCTTGGAACAGACAGGGTCCCTGCTGGAGCAGGTCCCGTCTTAGAGGTAGAGGCCATGGGTCATCTGTGAGCATATCTTGAAGTTCCGGGTACCAAACCCTTCTTGGCCAATCCGGAGCCACAAGTATAGTTCTTACTCCTCTCCGTCGAATAATTCTCAGTACCTTGGGTATGAGAGGCAGAGGAGGGAACACATAAACCGACTGGTACACCCACGGTGTCACTAGAGCATCCACAGCTATCATGTCCACCTTTGGTCGTTCCCAACGGTTTACAATCATGTGGAAGACTTCTGGGTGAAGTCCCCACTCTCCCGGGTGGAGGTCGTGCCTGCTGAGGAAGTCTGCTTCCCAGTTGTCCACTCCCGGAATAAACACTGCTGACAGTGCTATCACATGATTGTCCGCCCATCGGAGAATCCTTGCAGCTTCTGCCATCGCCCTCCTGCTTCTAGTGCCGCCCTGTCTGTTTACGTGGGCGACCGCCGTGATGTTGTCTGATTGGATCAGTACCGGCTGGTTCTGAAGCAGGGGCCTTGCTTGACTTAGGGCATTGTAAATAGACCTTAGATCCAGAATATTTATGTGAAGCGAAATTTCCTTGGAAATTTCTTCCCTGTGTGACTGCACCCCAGCCCCGAAGGCTGGCATCCGTGGACACCAGGACCCAGTCCTGTATTCCGAATCTGCGGCCCTCTAGTAGATGAGCCCTCTGCAGCCACCACAGCAGCGACACCCTGTTTCTTGCTGACAGGGTTATCCGCTGTTGTATCTGTAGATGGGACCCGGACCATTTGTCCCACTGGAACGTCCTTGCGTGGAACCTTCCGAATGGAATTATGCTTCGTACGAAGCTACCATTTTTCCCAGGACTCGTGTGCATTGATGTACCGACACCTGTCCTGGTTTTAGGATGTCTCTGACTAGAGATGACAACTCCTCAGCTTTTTCCACTGGAATAAACACTCTTTTCTGGTCTGTGTCCAGAATCATTCCCAGGAACAGAAGACGCGTCGTCGGGACCAGCTGTGACTTTGGAATATTGAGAATCCAGCCGTGCTGTTGTAGCACTTCCCGAGAGAGTGCTACCCCCACTACCAACTGTTCTTTGGACCTCGCCTTTATCAGGAGGTCATCCAAGTACGGGATAACAAAAACTTCCTTCTTGCGAAGGAGTATCATCATTTCGGTCATTACCTTGGTAAAGACCTTCGGTGCCGTGGACAACTCCAACGGCAGCGTCTGGAACTGATAGTGACAGTCCTGTACCACACCTCTGAGGTACTCCTGGTGAGGAGGGTAAATGGGGACATGCAGGTACGCATCCTTGATGTCCAGGGAGACCCTGTAATCCCCCTCGTCCAGGCTCGTAATAACCGCCCTGAGCGAATTCCATCTTGAACTTGAATCTTCTGATATAAAAAAAAATCCAAGTATTTTAATTTTAAGATGGGTCTCACCGAACCGTTCTGTTTCGGTACCACAACCATTGTGGAATAGTAACCCCTTCCTTGCTGAAGGAGGGGCATCTTGACAATCACTTGTTGTGATTATAGTGTTGAATAGCCATCCACACCGCCTCCCTGGCAGAGGGAGGTGCCGGTAAGGCAGATTTTAGGAAACAGCGGGGGGAAGAACGTCTCGAACTCCAGCCTGTACCCCTGAGATACTACTTGAAGGACCCAGGGATCCCTGTGAGAGAGCCCACTGGGCGCTGAAATTTCTGAGACGGGCCCCCACCGTACCCGGGTCCGCCTGAGCAGCCCCAGCGCCATGCTGTGGACCTACCGGACGCGGGGAGGACTTCTGCTCTTGGGAACTAGCTGTGTGCTGCAGCTTTTTCCTCTACCTTTGCCTCTCGGCAAAAAGGATGAGCCTCTAGCCCTCTTACTTTTCTGGGGCCGAAAGGACTGTACTTGATGATACGGTGCTTTCTTTTGTTGTGGGGTAACCTGTGGCAACAAAGTCGATTTCCCAGCAGTAGCTGTGGAAACGAGGTCTGAAAAAACCATCCCCAAACAGTTTTACCCCCTTATAGGGCAAACTTCCATGTGCCGATTCAAGTCGGCATCGCCTGACCATTGCCAAGTCCATAACACCCGTCTGGCGGCAATGGACCTAGCGCTTATTTTCGATGCCAGCCGGCCAATATCCCTCTGTGCATCACGCATGTATAAGACCACGTCTTTTGTATGCTCTATTGTCAGCAAAATATTGTCCCTATCCATAGTTATTTTCCGACAGGGAATCTGACCACGCAGCGGGAGCACTGCACAACCATGCCGAAGCAATGGCTGGTCGCAATATAATGCTCGAGTGTGTGACTATATCTTTTAGGGTAACCTCCTGCTTTCTATCAGCAGGATCCTGCAGGGCGGCCGTATCCGGAGACGGTAGTGCCACCTTTTCTGATAAGCGTGTAAGCGCTGTATCTACCCTATGGGGTGTTTCCCCACGTGACCTATCCTCTGGCGGGAAAGGGTACGCTGCCAATAACCGTTTAGAAATTATCAATTTCTTACTGGGGGAAGACCACGCTTCCTCACACACCTCATTTAATTCCTCAGATGCAGGAAAAACTACTACTAGTTTTCTCTCACCAAACACAATACCCTTTTATGTGGTACCTGGGGTATTATCATAAATGTGTAATACATTTTTCATTGCCTCAATCATGTAACGGGTGGACCTATTTGGAGGGTACACTAGTCTCATCGTCGTCGACACTGGAGACGGTATCCGTGTCGACATCTGTGTCTGCCATCTGAGGTAGCGGGCGTTTTTAGAGCCCCCCATGACATTTGAGACGCTGGAACAGGCACAAGCTGAGTAGCCGGCTGTTCTGTGTCGTCGACCTTTTGTGTAAGGAGTTTACACTTTCACGTAATCCTTCCATAAGTCCAACCACACCGGTGTCGACCCCGCAGGGGGTGACAACATATTTACAGGCATGCGCTCTGCCTCCACATCATTATCCTCCATATACATGTCGACACAGCCGTACCGACACACAGCACACACACAGGGAATGCTCTGACAGAGGACAGGACCCCACAAAGCCCTTTGGGGAGACAGAGGGAGAGTATGCCAGCACACACCAGGGCGCTATATGTCACAGGGATATCACCTATAAAGAGTGTTTTCCCTTATAGCTGCATATATATATATTGTATACTGCGCCTAAAATGTGCCCCCCCTCTCTTTTTTAACCCTTTCTGTAGTGTATTAACTGCAGGGGAGAGCCAGGGAGCTTCCCTCCAACGGAGCTGTGAGGGAAAAATGGCGCCAGTGTGCTGACGGAGATAGCTCCGCCCCTTTTTCGCGGACTTTTCTCCCGCATTTTTATGTATTCTGGCAGGGGTTAAAAAGCACCTACATAGCCTCTGGGGCTATATATGGTGCCAGTTTGCCAGCCAAGGTGTCAGTATTGCTGCTCAGGACGCCCCCCCCCCCCCCCAGCGCCCTGCACCCATCAGTGACCGCAGTGTGAGGTGTGCATGAGGAGCAATGGCGCACAGCTGCAGTGCTGTGCGCTACCTTGGTGAAGACTGATGTCTTCTGCCGCCGATTTCAGGAACAACTTCTTGCTTCTGGCTCTGTAAGGGGGCCGGCGGCGCGGCTCTGGGACCGGACTCCGAGGCTGGGCCTGTGTTCGATCCCTCTGGAGCTAATGGTGTCCAGTAGCCTAAGAAGCCCAAGCTGGCTGCAAGCAGGCAGGTTCGCTTCTTCTCCCCTTAGTCCCTCGTAGCAGTGAGCCTGTTGCCAGCAGGTCTCACTGAAAATAAAAAACCTAAACTAACTTTCTATCTAAGAAGCTCAGGAGAGCCCCCTAGTTTGCACCCAGCTCGGCCGGGCACAAAGATCTAACTGAGGCTTGGAGGAGGGTCATAGGGGGAGGAGCCAGTGCACACCAGGTAGTCCTAAAGCTTTCTATTTGTGCCCAGTCTCCTGCGGAGCCGCTATTCCCCATGGTCCTTACGGAGTCCCCTGCATCCACTAGGACGTCAGAGAAAATGACCATGTAAATTTTACTGTAATTGACTTTAGCATCAGTGAGTAATAAGGGAAAAATCTGCTTAGGTCAAAAAACTAAAATACTAATCGTACAGTATACCATTATTATATACTCTGAAAAACAACTCCCATCCAGCACACACAAGACATCTCTTCTTCACTATGCGGTGGATGTGATTTGCATAATTGACAAAATTGCAGTTAATTGACTTGCTATGCCGACATGCACAATGTTTACTGTATTTAAACCCTAACATGTATGGTCGACATTTAGTATCCATGTTGACACTCTGAATGTCAACACAATGACTATAAACCCAGTTGATGACACTACACATCTGTTACCTTCCACTAACTCATTACAATATCTTGCATCATACGATTTCTGTTTTCAATAAACCTGCTCCACGATTAGGCAATTACAGGACAGGGTGTTTAGGAAATATCAAACTGTATGTACTGTACATGGAGGTTAAACGCCGTAGTGTAAAAACAAAACTACCTTCAGCAGCTTCTGTCGTACAACAGATCCAGACTTCCTGAAAAGCCCTTCAGTCTGGGCATGGGTCTCCAAATAATTACAGACTTCTACAAGGAACCTGCCACAGAAAATGTTGTCAGTAAAACCTGAACATTTTATTTCCCAATTCATGCATGGGAGAATCAAAGCAAAGTTGTGCAATAATAATAATAATAAAAACAGTCCGTTTAGTTCCTGACCTCGTGATCTGTATGAACAGCATTCACATCAACATTGTTTGTAAAATACAATGAATTTGTTACAGGAAACCCCAGGGATGTTTCTATGGCTTTCCACCAGACTGGCCCGGGTCATTGCTAGGGATAGATGTGCTATGCCATGCAGTGCTTTCACAAGGATTTATTTTTTCGGGCTGCCTGGCCAGCAAATCTCCCCTGCCACCTGTCACTTTCCCCTCCCGGCTAAATGGAGCTGCTCACCGCGCCATAGTGCAGCTCACAAAGACCCAAGCCGAAAGGAGAATGCTAGCCAACTCGACCCAGCCTGTCGGAGCCACCCCCTTCACCTTTGCCTATGTGTAAGCGTGCGCACCGTGACATACCATCCCCCCATAGGCATTTTGCTTGGCAAAAAACTCTGGGGAGAACACTGCCATGTAAGGCATTACATAAACAAAACCAGGCTGACTAATGCTACTGACAGCTATGGCAATGTTAATTGTAGACTAGTTACTGGCACTGCGCAATGGATCTTTCCAGCCTTATGGGGGGGGTCAGCCAATGCTCATTTCTTTTATTCATTATTGTCTACGCCCTGAATTTACTTCTCATTTAATTTTAAATATGTAAAGTACATACTATATTAATTACCGTGGCAAACTTAATTTGCTGTAAGTGTGTCACTTTCCTTTGCGCATACATAATCCACGTCTGTACGATGAAAGTGACTTATACTTTAATGCTACAGTAGCATACAATGGTTGGTACATCGAGTGTAACACCTGTTATTTTCATCAGTGTGGAATTTTTTTTACATTTAATCACATAATATTTCTGACACTTGCAAAGTTCACAATTCAAAAGACGTTTAAGCAGATCTTACAAAATTATGGGGTTCAAATTAGCCATTTCCACAGTTATTGGGCAAGGGTGTGCACGCATGACAATAAGACCAGTGTTTATGCACCACTCTCTGCCTCCGCCAAAATCCTGAGAGAAATCCCTCCAAAGAGAACACTGCGGCCTTAAGTATGTTCGTTCAATCAGTCTTAGGAAATTGTAACACCCTTATCAATTTAGACTGTATACATGATGCATACTCACATTGGAATATTCCCATACTCTGGAACACATAACTGTGGCAGGGAATAAATAGGGGCTCCAAAGATTTTGCCCTATAGAAAATGTCAAAACAAAAAAGTAAAACTTAATCTTTTCATCAACATATAGAAGTATAAAAATAGGATTTTAAAATTACCTATGGGTAAATCCTTTTCTCGTAGTCCAAAAGAGATATTGGGGAATCTAGTATGATGGGGTATAGACGAGGTCCAAAGGAGCCAGTGCAAGTTAAATTTCTTCAACTGGGTGTGCTGGCTCCTCCCCTCTATGCCACCTCCCACAGGCAGTTATAAGTAAAAACGTGCCCGAAGGAGAAAGGACATATATGAGAGAAGGAAATATGATAACAAAAAGAGTGGTGAGATTTACATACCAGCATACCACTAACCTATAACAACCAGCAACGGCTGGTAGCAACAACAGCAGCAGCTGAACAGGTAACCATATAAAAAGAACCTGCAGAAAAGTCAACGCACTGAGGCGGGCGCCCAATATCCCTTATGGACTACAAGAAAAAGGATTTACCGGTAGGTAATTAAAATCCTATTTTCTCTAGCATACATAAGGGATATTAGGGAATCTAGTACATGGGGATGTCCCAAAGCATCCAGAACGGGCGGAGACTTCTGCGGGACCGCCTGCCCAAACTGGGTATCCTCTTTGGCCAGGGTATCAAACTGGTAGAACTTCATAAAGGTGTTCTTCCCCGACCAGGTAGCAGCTCGGCATAGCTGCAAAACCCAGACTCCTCGGGCAGCCGCCCAGGAAGAACCCACTGATCGTTTAGAGTGGGCCTTCAGAGATTTAGAAACCGGTAAGGCTGCAGACACATAGGCCTGTTGGATAGTAAGCCTAAGCCAACGAGCAATGGACTGCTTTGAATCAGGACAACTAATTTTTCTATGCATCATAGAGCACGAACAAAGAATCCTTCTTTCTGATCCGAGCAGTTCTCTTGACATAGATCTTCAAGGCTCGCACAGCATCCAATGCCTCCGGAGGATCAGAAGCGCCAGAACTGTACGGAATCACAATCTGATTCAAGTGAAAAGCAGAGACAACCTTTGTAAAAGACCAAGTAGGGGGTTTTACACGACAAGGCCCCCAGTTCTGAGACACGTCGAGCAGAATCCAGGGCCAGTGACATCACCATCTTCCAAGTGAGGTATTTGTCTTCTACCGTCAGAGGTTCAAACCAGGAGGACTGTAGAAATTCCAACACTACATTCAGATCCCAGGGTGCCATAGGCAGAACAGAAGGAGGTTGTATGCGGAGTACCCCTTGCAAGAAGGTCTGAACTTCTGGCAACACTGCCAATTTCTTCTGGAAGAAAAATGGAGAGGGCTGAAATCTGGACCTTATTGGAACCCAGACGCAAGCCCTTATCAACACCAGCCTGCAGGAAACGTAAAAAACGTCCCAAGTGAAACTCAGTAGGCGGATACGTGCGATCCTCGCACCAAGAGCCATATCTCCTCCAGATATTATGATAGTGTTTTGACGTCACAGGTTTCCTGGCCTGAACCATGGTAGCAATAACCTTCTTGGAAAGGCCCTTTTGAGCTAGGATGTTCCGCTCAACCTCCCTGCCGTCAAACGAAGTCGTCGTACGTCCGGATAGTTGAACAGTCCTTATTGAAGAAGATAGCTTCTTAGTGGTAGAGGCAAAAGGTTCTTCGACGGACATGTCCAGAAGATCCGAGTACCACGACCTCCGAGGCCAATCCGGGGCATTCAGAATTACTTGAACTCTATGATTTCTAATTCGCTTTAGCAACCTTGGGAGCAATGGAATCAGAGAATACAGGTAGACCAGCCAGTAAGGCTACGCCAGTGAATCCACTGCCCTTGCCCGAGGGTCCCTGGTCCGTGAGCAATACCAGAGAAGTTTTTTGGTTGAGACGAGAAGCCATCATGTCTATTTGTGAGCAACCCCACCGGTTGATTATTTGCTGGAACACCAGATGGTGGAGCCCCCACTCCCCCGTGTGGAGATCGTGACGACTCAGAAAGTCAGCCTTCCAGTTGTCCACACCAGGAAGATTGCGGACATTGCTCTTGCATTTCTTTCCGCCCAGAGGAGTATCTTTGACACCTCTCGCATGCAGGGTCTGCTTTTTGTCCCTCCTTGTCGATTGATATACGCAACTGCCGTGGCGTTGTCAGACTGTACCTGGATCGCGTGATCCTTGAGCAGAGAAGAGGCCTGAAGCAGAGCATTGTAGATCGCCCGAAGTTCAAAAATGTTGATAACTGCGCCCTTTGGGTGACAGCTCCCCATCCCCATACACTTGCATCAGTCATGAGGAGGGTCCAATCCTGAATCCCGAAACTCCGGCCTTCCAGGAGATTGGAGGACTATAGCCACCACAGGAGGGAAATCCTGGCCTGAGGTGACAGCCAAATCATCCGGTGCATCTGTAGATGCGATCCGGACCACTTGCTCAGGAGATCCAACTGAAACGTTCTGGTATGCAACCTCCCATACTGGATCGCCTCGTATGAGGCAACCATCTTTCCCAACAATCATATGTAAAGATGAACGGACACTCGAGTAGGTCCGAGTACCATGCGGACCATCTCCTGAAGTGTATTCGCCTTGTCCTCTGGTAGAAACACCTTCTGGGCAACAGTATCCAGCAACATCCCCAGGAACAGGAGCATCCGAGTTGGCTCCAGGTGGGATTTCTGTAAGTTGAGGATCCACCCATGGTCCGACAGAAGATGAATAGTGCGGTCTATATGGAGCAACAAAAGCTCCTTGGATCGTGCTTTTATCAGAAGATTGTCCATGTTGGCCCTTTTCGGGACGAATTCCAGTTCTTCCAGGCCCGCAATCACTGCTCGCAAAGATTTCATCTTGAACACCTTCAAATAATGATTCAGGGATTTGAAATTCAAAATGGGTCTGACCGAACAGTCTGGTTTTGGCACCACAAACAGGTTTGAGTAAAACCCCTTGCCGCGTTGCAGTATTGGTACTGGAACAATGACGTGGGACTGGACCAACTTTCGGATGGTCCTGTTGCAACGTAACTTGCATATCCTCCAAAACTGGTAAGCTTGATTTGAAAAATCATTGGTGAGAAGTACTGTCGAACTCCAGCTTGTAGCCCTGAGAAATGAGATCTCGGACACAGGTATCCTGGCAGGAAGTCTCCCAGGCGCGGCTGCAGTGACGCAGTCGAGCTCCCACCTCGAGATCCCGTCGGGGTGGGTGGGCACAGTCATGCTGAGGCCTTAGTGGACGCAGAACCGGTGGACTGTGCCTGAGAACTGGTGCTTGCAGGTTTGCATTGGAGGCACTTCTGGCCTTAGATCGAAATCTGTGAGACCGAAAGGACTGGACAGATGGTAGGGATAGGAGCATCTCACCGGCAGGGCCCCAGAGGAGAGAAACATGGATTTCCCAGCCGTAACTTTGGAAATCCAGGTATCCAAATTCAACCCCAAAGAGTCATTCCCCAGAAAAGGGGGGGGGGGGGGGGGGGGGGGGATTCCACACTACGTTTGGATGCCGCGTCTGCTATCACACTGACACAACCACAAGGCTCTGTGCGCCGACACTGCCATGGCAGAAGTCTGAGCATTAATGTTCCCCATCTCCTTGAGAGAATCACAGTGGACACGTGTAGTGTCCTGAATGTGTTTTAGGAGGGCTAGCTTAGTAATTAAGGGCATATCCCCCGAGAGGCCCCCCTGAATTTGAGTGGCCCGCAATGACCGGCCTTTGTGATATACCGGCTGCTGTGTATATAAACTTTAGGGTAATCTCTATCTTCCTATCCCCAGGATCCTTCATGGTAAAGGAACACTGCCTCTTTAGACAGGCGAGACACTGATACATCCACCCCAGGGGGTTCCTTACCAACCTTCAGGAGCAAATGGGAAAGTGCGCAAAAACTTTTTGGACACTTGGAGTTTTTTGCCTGGATTTTTCCAGGCCTGTTTGAATAAGTCATCTAACTAACACTGTAGAGTCAGATAAAGTGACATTAGGCTTGTTCTACACAAAGAAAAACGACTGCTGTGACGCAGCGCCCTCTAGAGGGAGCTTTAACGCGTTCTGTATAGCCAGAATTAGGGGTTTAATCCCATGAGCAGAATCGGGATCCAGGTCATCCCCATCCTCCTGTATATCATCATCTGTATGAGAGTAGAGCAAGTAACCCACGCATGAGATGGGGGGGGGGCTGTGCCTCTGCCCTAGCAGCTAAATCTGCAACAGCTTGTTGGAGTAGCTGAGTCTTCTGCACAGTAGCAGTGAGCTGGGACGTCATATCGGACATCATAGTTTTAAGAGACCCTAACCAGTGGGGCTCTGGACTCTCTCCACCAGTTCCTTCACTAATTTGTGAAGATTGACTGCATTATTCACATGAAACAGTATCCGTAGATAATGGAGAGAATCTGGTGTGACATACACTGCAGAGCTTGTGTTTACCCATGTTTCACGGTAAGCACAAAAACATACACAGTTATAGTGCAAGCCTGCCCTACTGTATGTGAGAGGAGAGAGAGAGAAAGAACACCAGCACACCCTGAGCTGCACTGCCCCAGTGAGGCTGTCAGCTCGCTAATACAGTAAACACTAATAATTTTTGTCCTAAATAGGATCCAGATAGTGTACACAAGCGGTTCTCCCCCTATGCTACACCCTGTACCAGATATCCAGCGTGGCCGAGGAGTCAGGAAGCGCTGCGCGTGCTGTGGATTGCTGCAGAGTAAGCAGAAGAAGGCGCCAAAATGCCTCAGGTCCCGCTCTGATGTAGCTCCGCTCCCTCCAATGGCGCCAGAGTTACACTAATATATATATATATATATATATATATATATATATATATATATATATATATATATATATATATATACTGGCAAAGTCTCCTTTTTAGCTTAAAACATCACAACAAGTGCTTGTCAAGCTTTTTGTGCCAGTTCCACACGGGGTATCTTAGTGGGTCCCCCCCCGGGAGGTTCCCGTATGCCGAGCCCGTGGCCAGCCGCAATTTGGACCGGAGCCCCCGGTTTGGACTCACCACCGATGTCACCTTGATGCAGTGTTAGGGGTGTGCGGCGTACTGCGGTTGTGACAGCCAAGGCGCAGTGCCCCGACGAACAACAAACCCTCAGGAAGGTGGTCCTGCAGCGGGGAAGCGGCTCTGCAACTCTTAAGGCCGGTGACACCCCCCCCCCCCCCTCCCCTAACTCCCACGGTGCAGGTATGATGTTGCCCAGACAGCATACCAAAAATAAACAGAAAAAAAGAAAATTGAAGAAAACTCTCTGGAGCTCAGAGCTGTGCATCCTCTCTTGAGGGCACTTTTTTCTAAACTACCTGTGGGAGGCGGCATAGAGCGGAGGAGTCAGCACACCAAGTTGAAGAAATTTAAAGTGCACTGGCTCCTTTGGTCCCCCTCTGTACCCCATCGTACTAAATTCCCCAATATCCCTTATGGATGCTAGAGAAATATGACAAATAAAACTATAAAGCCCATTCACATATGTTTATAATCCCTTCAATACCACACATATTAAAGAATAGGCACTGTTCTTATTCATCCACAGTGTGGTATTTCACCCTGATAGATGTACACTGTTACACCAAATACTGTCAGTTTAATATTTGTAATGACAACTAACCCAAAACAAGACAAATGCATACACATCATACCCACTAGCTTTTTACTCTCTTATTCATATTAGCTTTTACATGCACAATAACAGGAAAGAACCCCAATGAATAACTAGAGTTCTATAAAACACTAGTACAATGTAAGTAAATAAGCCACTGGATATCTAGTGCCAGACCAGTTTACGCAGAAATGCATTTGAAATATGCCAGTGGGTATATATCTTTATTAACACAGAAAAGAAGAAAAAAAAACCACAGTTGTGTAAATTTGTCCTAACAGACAATACTAAAAATAGTCTCTGAGGTCACCCTACTTTTAGCATTTTTCAAGGAAAGTAAAATGGTGTGGACACAGTGGTCAATTGTTCTGAAGTATGGATGTAGTAAGGTAGGGATAGCCATCGATAGTTATCATCAATGTTTTGCAAGTGATGGTTCTCAATCAAAACAGGAACAGCCATCAATGGTGGAAGCTATCAATTGTTTACAAAAATGAAAATAGGAATAATTCGTGCGCACTGTCTACTAGCAGCTGGTAATGTCTCAAAGGCTCCTAGAGGTTTCCTTCACCCCTCACCCACAAAGTGCACAACAAAAAGAAAATGGAGACTGAGACTTAACTAGCGCTTCTTGTTCCTGATGATGTTTGTTTTCCACAGGCTTCCGTCACTCACGGGTAAATGTCAGATCATTTAGAACTGTGGTTAAACAGTTCTAAAAGCGCATGGGAGATGGTATGGGGATTTCCGGATAATCCCACCACACACACGTTGGTTCTTACTGGATACCGGTCCTTATGTCCGTCCTTCGGCTTGTTAGGAGGTAACCTACGCGTTTCCACCCCGGGCTGGGGTCTTTGTCAAGGTTCAAAAAGTCTGAGCATTCAGACTTTTTGAACCTTGACAAAGACCCCAGCCCGGGGTGGAAACGCGTAGGTTACCTCCTAACAAGCCGAAGGACGGACATAAGGACCGGTATCCAGTAAGAACCAACGTGTGTGTGGTGGGATTATCCGGAAATCCCCATACCATCTCCCATGCGCTTTTAGAACTGTTTAACCACAGTTCTAAATGATCTGACATTTACCAGTGAGTGACGGAAGCATGTGGAAAACAAACATCATCAGGAACAAGAAGCGCTAGTTAAGTCTCAGTCTCCATTTTCTTTTTGTTATCAATTGTTTACAGTCAGTGGTTTCATGCCATTGAGGCTGATGGCCATCCCTAAAGTAGAGAGCAGCCTAAAAGCAAAATTTGTAGCATATCCAGTCAAAAAAAATAAAGAATATGTAGGGGGTTAAAATTTAGGACAAAGAAACTTCCCTAAAATACTAAGGGGGGTATTAAATAGTTTTTTTGGGCGGCGATAAGTAATGGACTGAGCTATTTAATGGTTTTGCTGTTCTGACATGACTATTACTTATTGCGCCCGAATGCACTGGGCTTAGATGCATCAAATGCTAAACCTATGCAAAGGCCTAAGTTAGCGCGCCTAAACGTCGTATTTTCAGATTTCTACTCGCCACCTCAGGGGCAGAGAGCAGAAATCAAGCACTCGTGCCCAATCAGAAAACAATTGAATATGGCACCCAAATAATTAAATTCCCTTTTTGACTAAAGAACAAATGTACAAAATGTTACATATTTTACGGTACAAATAGGCTCAAGCCAGGTATACAGATATCAGTATCACCAGTACATTCAGAACTGTAGATGTGGCCTGCAATAGAGATGTCACTTCCTAAAACACAGATGCTCCAAACCAACAGAAAAGACTATAAGTTTGCAGAATGTGGAAATCAGTAAGGAATGTCTCCGAGTATCTCTCCTGATATTATATACCCCATTAGACATTTATACACTAACTCATTGTATATCTACAGCAGTGTAGCGGTCAATTTTTATGCAAAAAAGCAAAATATTACATTACAGACCATACTCAGAAAATGTGAAATTGCTTGTTGAGGCAGTGTCAGTTTTGTTCACATATGGAATGAAGATATTATTCAGCTAAAGTACTGACCGTGGTAAAAAAGGCACTAAAGGAGAACTTTTGTGGTCTAAGTGGGAGATGCAATGGTTTTATTTTGGGTACCGACTGAGCAATTCAGTTGTTGCTGCCAAATAATCGAAAAGTCTGTGATTTTGGTCACTCAAACTATTGTTTGGGGGCGCCATAACCATTACTTTAGATGGGTTTAGCCACTTTACACGACCAAAACCAGTGGCTATAGGTGCGACAACTGAAATAAGTAATTGGAGTCCATGTAAGTTGCGCCTGATCAGAGCAAATATTGAACAGCTCTGTCAGGCGCCCATTGAAACAATTAAATTTCTCCCTTAGAAAGAAACATCACGGATCAGGTGAACAAGTTCGTACTAAGGGGCTAATTCAGACCTGATCACTAGGGTGCGTTTTTTTGCATCCCTGTAATCAGGTAGTTGCTGCCTACAGGGAGAGGGGGAAATCGCTGTGCGATCGCATGTGCAGGAGAGCTGCACAAACAGAAGTTTGTGCAGTCTCTGCACAGCCCAGGACTTACTCAGCCACTGCGATGGTCGGGGGCCAGAGCTGACGTCAGGAATCCTGCCTCCAAACGTCTGGTCCCAAACGCCCTCTTCCTCTCAATCTCCTTGCGTTTGCCGGAGCGATTGGATTTTTCTCACCATTCCATCGCGCCTGCGCATGGCGGTGCATACGCGGTTCAGGCCTGATCGCCCACTGTGCAGAAACGCACGGCAGCCATCAGGTCCAAATCAGCCCCAAAATGAAGATAAAGTATCATTGTTAGATCCCTCTAATCGGAAAACAATGGACTGTCCATTCAACCGACCTAACGATGTGGTAACGGTTATACACAAATGATAGTGTGTATAAAAACTTACCAGTCACATGATGTGATTGGAAGAACCAGTTGTGACGTCATTTTCACTAGTTCCTGTGGCCAGCATATGGGTCGGTCATTTGTACACACACAAGTAGATGTGAATAACTGCCAATATATCGCATCTGCCATGCAGCATGGCTGATGCGCTATATCTGTGAAATAAGTCATTCACAGATATATCGCGTGTATTCGGACACTGTCAGCGGATCCATCGGCATAGTGTGTACACAAGCTTACTGCAGCTCTGTCTAGAGCTAATAAATTACCATTCACTTCCCCACGCGGTAAGCCCGAGGGGACATTTAACGTGGATATTTACAAACAGCCTCCGAAGCAGTGAGGAAAAAATAAGAATTTACTTACCGATAATTCTATTTCTCGGAGTCCGTAGTGGATGCTGGGGTTCCTGAAAGGACCATGGGGGGATAGCGGCTCCGCAGGAGACAGGGCACAAAAAAGTAAAGCTTTACTAGGTCAGGTGGTGTGCACTGGCTCCTCCCCCTATGACCCTCCTCCAGACTCCAGTTAGGTACTGTGCCCGGACGAGCATACACAATAAGGGAGGCATTTTGAATCCCGGGTAAGACTCATACCAGCCACACCAATCACACCGTACAACTTGTGATCTAAACCCAGTTAACAGTATGACAACAGAAAGGGCCTCTTAAAGATGGCTCCTTAACAATAACCCGAATTAGTTAACAATAACTATGTACAAGTATTGCAGATAATCCGCACTTGGGATGGGCGCCCAGCATCCACTACGGACTCCGAGAAATAGAATTATCGGTAAGTAAATTCTTATTTTCTCTATCGTCCTAAGTGGATGCTGGGGTTCCTGAAAGGACCATGGGGATTATACCAAAGCTCCCAAACGGGCGGGAGAGTGCGGATGACTCTGCAGCACCGAATGAGAGAACTCCAGGTCCTCCTTTGCCAGGGTATCAAATTTGTAAAATTTTACAAACGTGTTCTCCCCCGACCACGTAGCTGCTCGGCAGAGTTGTAATGCCGAGACCCCTCGGGCAGCCGCCCAAGATGAGCCCACCTTCCTTGTGGAGTGGGCTTTTACAGTTTTAGGCTGTGGCAGGCCTGCCACAGAATGTGCAAGTTGAATTGTGTTACAAATCCAACGAGCAATCGACTGCTTAGAAGCAGGTGCGCCCAACTTGTTGGGTGCATACAATATAAACAGCGAGTCAGATTTTCTGACTCCAGCCGTCCTTGCAATGTATATTTTTAAGGCTCTGACAACGTCCAACAACTTGGAGTCCTCCAAGTCGCTAGTGGCCGCAGGCACCACAATAGGTTGGTTCAGATGAAATGCTGATACCACTTTAGGGAGAAAATGCGGACGAGTCCGCAGTTCTGCCCTATCCGAATGGAAGATTAGATAAGGACTTTTATAAGATAAAGCCGCCAATTTAGATACTCTCCTGGCAGAGGCCAGGGCTAGTAACATAGTCACTTTCAATGTGAGATATTTCAAATCCACCTTTTTCAATGGTTCAAACCAATGGGATTTGAGGAAATCTAAAACTACATTTAGATCCCACGGTGCCACCGGAGGCACCACAGGAGGCTGTATATGCAGTACTCCCTTGACAAAAGTCTGGACCTCAGGGACAGAGGCCAATTCTTTTTGGAAGAATATTGACAGGGCCGAAATTTGAACCTTAATGGATCCCAATTTGAGACCCATAGATAATCCTGATTGCAGGAAATGTAGGAAACGACCCAGTTGGAATTCCTCCGTCGGAACCCTCCGATCCTCGCACCACGCTACATATTTTCGCCAAATGCGGTGATAATGTTTCACGGTGACTTCCTTCCGTGCCTTAATCAAGGTAGGAATGACTTCTTCTGGAATGCCTTTCCCTTTTAGGATCTGGCGTTCAACCGCCATGCCGTCAAACGCAGCCGCGGTAAGTCTTGAAAAAGACAGGGACCCTGCTGTAGCAGGTCCCTTCTCAGAGGTAGAGGCCACGGTTCGTCCGTGAGCATCTCTTGAAGTTCCGGATACCAAGTCCTTCTCGGCCAATCCGGAACCACTAGTATTGTTCTTACTCTTCTTTGCCGTATGATCTTCAATACCTTTGGTATGAGCGGCAGAGGAGGAAACACATACACTGACTGGTACACCCAAGGAGTTACCAGTGCGTCCACAGCTATTGCCTGTGGATCTCTTGACCTGGCGCAATATTTGTCCAGTTTCTTGTTGAGGCGAGACGCCATCATGTCTACAATTGGTCTTTCCCAACGGTCTATTAACATGTTGAAGACTTCTGGATGTAGACCCCACTCTCCCGGATGAAGATCGTGTCTGCTGAGGAAGTCTGCTTCCCAGTTGTCCACGCCCGGGATGAACACTGCTGACAGTGCTATCACGTGATTCTCCGCCCAGCGAAGAATCTTGGCAGCTTCTGCCATTGCACTCCTGCTTCTTGTGCCGCCCTGCCTGTTTACATGGGCGACCGCCGTGATGTTGTCCGACTGAATCAACACCGGCTTTCCTTGCAGGAGAAGTTCCGCCTGGCTTAGAGCATTGTAGATTGCTCTTAGTTCCAGAATGTTTATGTGAAGAGACTTTTCCAGACTCGTCCATACTCCCTGGAAGTTTCTTCCTTGTGTGACTGCTCCCCAGCCTCTCAGGCTGGCGTCCGTGGTCACCAGGATCCAATCCTGAATGCCGAATCTGCGGCCTTCTAATAGGTGAGCCTTCTGCAACCACCACAGAAGTGACACCCTTGTCTTTGGTGACAGGGTTATTCGCAGGTGCATCTGCAGATGCGACCCTGACCATTTGTCCAACAGATCCCTTTGGAATATTCTTGCATGGAATCTGCCGAATGGAATTGCTTCGTAAGAAGCCACCATTTTTCCCAGGACTCTTGTGCATTGATGTACTGACACTTTTCCTGGTTTTAGGAGGTTCCTGACCAGATCGGATAACTCCTTGGCTTTTTCCTCTGGAAGGAAAACCTTTTTCTGAACCGTGTCCAGAATCATTCCTAGGAACAGCAGACGAGTTGTCGGGATTAAATGGGATTTTGGAATATTCAGAATCCACCCGTGTTGTCTTAGCACCTCTTGAGATAGTGCTAAAGCTGTCTCCAGCTGTTCTCTGGACCTTGCCCTTATTAGGAGATCGTCCAAGTATGGGATAACTAATACGCCTTTTCTTCGAAGAAGAATCATCATCTCGGCCATTACCTTGGTAAAGACCCGAGGCGCCGTGGACAATCCGAACGGCAGCGTCTGAAACTGATAGTGACAGTTTTGAACAATGAACCTGAGGTACCCTTGGTGTGCGGGGTAAATCGGAACGTGTAGATACGCATCCTTGATGTCCAAGGATACCATAAAGTCCCCTTCTTCCAGGTTCGCTATCACTGCTCTGAGTGACTCCATCTTGAACTTGAACTTTTTTATGTAG
Organism: Pseudophryne corroboree; assembly: GCF_028390025.1. Classification (NCBI taxonomy): domain Eukaryota; kingdom Metazoa; phylum Chordata; class Amphibia; order Anura; family Myobatrachidae; genus Pseudophryne; species Pseudophryne corroboree. The sequence goes on from NC_086455.1 coordinate 131,941,851, forward strand.
AGGTTCAAGGACTTCAGATTTAGAATAGGCCTTACCGAGCCATCCGGCTTCGGTACCACAAATAGAGTGGAATAATACCCCTTTCCTTGTTGTAATAGGGGTACTTTGACTATCACCTGCTGAGCGTACAGCTTGTGAATGGCTTCCAACACCCTCTCCCTTTCGGAAGAGACGGTTGGTAAGGCAGACTTCAGGAAACGATGAGGAGGATCCGTCTCTAATTCCAACCTGTACCCCTGAGATATTATCTGCAGGATCCAGGGGTCTACCTGCGAGTGAGCCCACTGCGCGCTGTAATTTTTGAGACGGCCCCCCACTGTCCCCGAGTCCGCTTGAGAGGCCCCAGCGTCATGCTGAGGTTTTTGCAGGAGCCGGGGAGGGCTTCTGTTCCTGGGAAGGAGCTGCCTGTTGGTGTCTCTTCCCTCTTCCTCTGCCTCGTGGCAGGTACGACAAGCCCTTTGCTCTCTTATTTTTGTAGGAGCGAAAAGGCTGCGGTTGAAAGGTCGGTGCCTTTCTCTGTTGGGGAGTGACTTGAGGTAAAAAAGTGGATTTCCCGGCAGTAGCCGTGGCCACCAAGTCTGATAGACCAACTCCAAATAACTCCTCCCCTTTATACGGCAAAACCTCCATGTGACGTTTTGAATCCGCATCGCCTGTCCACTGTCGTGTCCATAAGGCTCTTCTGGCTGAAATGGACATAGCACTCACCCGAGATGCCAGTGTGCAAATATCCCTCTGTGCATCACGCATATAGATAAATGCATCCTTTATTTGTTCTAACGACAGTAAAACATTGTCCCTATCTAGGGTATCAATATTTTCAATCAGGGATTCTGACCAAACTACTCCAGCACTGCACATCCAGGCAGTTGCTATAGCTGGTCGTAGTATAACACCTGCATGTGTGTATATATTCTTTTGAATAACTTCCATCTTTCTATCTGATGGATCCTTAAGTGCGGCCGTCTCAGGAGAGGGTAACGCCACTTGTTTGGATAAGCGTGAGCGCCTTGTCCACCTTAGGGGGTGTTTCCCAGCGCGCCCTAACCTCTGGCGGGAAAGGGTATAATGCCAATAACTTTTTTGAAATTATCAACTTTTTATCAGGAGCAACCCACGCTTCATCACACACGTCATTTAATTCTTCTGATTCAGGAAAAACTGTTTGTAGTTTTTTCACACCATACATAATACCCTGTTTTACGGTATCTGTAGTATCAGCTAAATGTAACGTCTCCTTCATTGCCAAAATCATATAACGTGTGGCCCTACTGGAAAATACGTTTGAATTTCTACCGTCGTCACTGGAATCAGTGCCCGTGTCTGGGTCTGTGTCGACCGACTGAGGCAAAGGGCGTTTTACAGCCCCTGACGGTGTTTGAGGCGCCTGGACAGGCATTAATTGATTGTCCGGCCGCCTCATGTCCTCAACTGACTGTTTAAGGGAAGATAAACCATCACGTAATTCCACAAATAAAGGCATCCATTCTGGTGTCGACCCCCTGGGGGGTGACATCTGCATATTTGGCAATTGCTCCGCCTCCACACCAATATCGTCCTCATACATGTCGACACCACGTACCGACACACACCGCAAACTCACAGGGAATGCTCTAATGAAGACAGGACCCACTAGCCCTTTTGGGGAGACAGAGGGAGAGTCTGCCAGCACACACCACAAAGCGCTATATATACAAGGGATATCCTTATATTAAGTGCTCCCTTATAGCTGCTTTAATATATATATATATATAGCCATTAATGTGCCCCCCCTCTCTGTTTTACCCTGTTTCTGTAGTGCAGTGCAGGGGAGAGACCTGGGAGCCGTTCTGACCAGCGGAGCTGTGACAGAAAATGGCGCCGTGTGCTGAGGAGATAGGCCCCGCCCCTTTTTCGGCGGGTTCTTCTCCCGCTATTTTTCCAGTCAGGCAGGGGTTAAATATCTCCATATAGCCCCTATGGGCTATATGTGAGGTATTTTTAGCCTTGTATAAGGTTTATATTTGCCTCTCAGAGCGCCCCCCCCCAGCGCTCTGCACCCTCAGTGACTGCCCAGTGAAGTGTGCTGAGAGGAAAATGGCGCACAGCTGCAGTGCTGTGCGCTACCTTATGAAGACTGAGGAGTCTTCAGCCGCCGGTTTCCGGACCTCTTCACGCTTCAGCATCTGCAAGGGGGTCGGCGGCGCGGCTCCGGGACCGGACTCCACGGCTGGGCCTGTGTTCGATCCCTCTGGAGCTAATGGTGTCCAGTAGCCAAGCAGCAAATCCACTCTGCATGCAGGTGAGTTTACTACTTTCCCCCTAAGTCCCACGTTGCAGTGATCCTGTTGCCAGCAGGACTCACTGTAAAGAAAAAAACCTAAACTAAACTTTCTCTAAGCAGCTCTTTAGGAGAGCCACCTAGATTGCACCCTTCTCGTTCGGGCACAAAATCTAACTGGAGTCTGGAGGAGGGTCATAGGGGGAGGAGCCAGTGCACACCACCTGACCTAGTAAAGCTTTACTTTTTTGTGCCCTGTCTCCTGCGGAGCCGCTATCCCCCCATGGTCCTTTCAGGAACCCCAGCATCCACTTAGGACGATAGAGAAATCTGTGTTAAGTGCACCCTCTGTAGCAAGCTGCGCACTTAGCTCAGTAGTTGTGCGTTAATGTGTGTTAGCAGCGAGCTTACTGAATGTGGAAATTGCCAATTGAATAGCTTGTTTGGACAGTAAGCCAGGGTGCCGCAGAAGTGAGGTAATTCCCTCGGCTAATTGAATCTGCTCCATTGAGAGATGTACACGAGTCAATAAACTGGAAGTGTACCACTGAGATCTTTCAATGAATCCAGCATGGTCATTCCCTACTTCCCTGTCTAAAAATGATCATGCCACCCTGTCCTGGCAGTCACTCAGGCTTTTCGCTTATGTTCCGTAACGCTGGTGCTCTAAACTCACTTGCTACATAGTAACAGAATTTGATGGCAGCTAAAGGTGGGTACATACTGGCCGATATATCGCGGATCCGTCGGCCAGTGTGTACGGACTATATATCTGTGAACTCTGTCGTTCAGACATATCGCGTCGGCCCCGCAGCACAACCGACGGCCAATATATCTACCGATATATTGGCGCATCGCTGTGTGTATACGGGCAACCAGCAGGCCGCCCATACACATGCTGCGGCGGCCGGCGGTGACTGACAGCTGAACCGGGCGTGATGACGTCAGTCCCTGACGGATCGGGCAGTGTGTCCATAGATATATCTGCAGATCAATTGATCTGCAGATATATCTATCAGTGTGTACCCACCTTTAGAACCACTAAGCACATCTAGTCTGCCAATAGATTCTGTATGACAGTGGTTCCCAAACTTCTTTGAATCACGGCAGCCTATAGTATCAGAACTTTTTTCATGGCACCCATAGGTCAAAAGTTTCCTATCAAGAAATTTAGAAACAAATATTAAAGTAAGTTGTGTTTATTTGTCATCCTTAGGTTTAATTGTGTGGTGAGGGACAAGATGTACTTCTGTTTGTCCACATTTTATGACTAGCAGCCACCAGCACTGGTTTTGCCTATTACATTGACCATAAATAATTTGGAATGGTTCTGGACCACCAATCCAAGGCACTGCTGCAAGTTTTTTTACAGGTTTTTTAGTACAGGTTGAGTATCCCTTATCCAGAATGCTTGGGACCAGACGTATTTTGGATATGGGATTTTTCCGTATTTTGGAATAATTGCATACCATAATGAGATATCATGGTGATAGGACCTAAATCTAAGCACAGAATGCATTTATGTTTCATATATACCTTATACACACAGCCTGAAGGCAATTTTAGCCAATATTTTTTATAACTTTGTGCATTAAACAAAGTGTGTCTACATTCACACAATTCATTTATGTTTCATATACACCTTATACACACAGCCTAAAGGTCATTTAATGCAATATTTTTAATAACTTTGTGTATTAAACAAAGTTTGTGTACATTGAGTCATCAAAAAACAAAGGTTTCACTATCTCACTCTCATTAAAAAAATTCCGTATTTCGGAATATTTGGATATGGGATACTCAACCTGTATTAGAACAGCACAGTGTACCGAAATAGTTCTCACTGCCACATTCCAGACTTTTATAAATAAATGCCAAGGGTATTTGACAAGCAGCATTCATTTTATGTTTAGTCTATTCAGCTCAGAAAAATAGACACAATGACAGTGCCCCCTTGGCGAGAGCTAAAGGGCCCTACACACTTGGCGATATTGACGGACGACATGAAAGATATTGTTCAAAAATGAACAATAAATCGTACCGGCCAATTTGGCAGGTGTGTAGGGCCCTTAAGCTTAAAGAACTGATGAAAATATAAACATACTCATTTAAGATATGTTTCTTTTCATTTGTTGTATAGCCTCATAGTTACACAATCACACAAACTAGACTTGAGAACTATGGAGCAGGTGCACACAAGAGCCCTACTTGTTAAAGATTACATTTTCCCTTAACATTCATTTTTCCAACAACAATAAATTAGAAGTTACAATATAAATCTGCAATTTTCTCTGTAGTGGGCATCTCTGCACAGGGTGTGGTATGTTAGGTAGATTAGACTTAGGTCGACCACTATTGGTCAAGTAGGTGGACATGGCTTCTAGGTCGACCTGTACTAGGTCGACATGAGTTTTAGTTTTTTTGGTGTTGATTTCTCGGTACAGTGACCAGGAACCCCAATTAGTGCACAGTGTTCGCACGCCATGCTTCAGCAAGGTGCCTTTCTCCGCTACTGCTGCGCTTGGGCGGGGGCGCGCATTTACCCGTGTTTTTTCCTAGTATAAAAGGCTCCCCCTGCAAATTCCGGATCAAGTGATTCGGGAATCCTACCCGGGTAGCTTGCCGGGTTGAACACGTGTTCAACCCGGTAAGCTGTGTAGTGTGAACGGGAGCCAAGTCGATGCGACACGGCTCCCGTTTACAGTGTATGGAAGGGTGGCGCTGGGAGATCATGTGATCTCCCAGCGCCGCCCCTGCCGCGTCACTAGCAGCGTCACCAACCCGGCAATATGCCGGGTTGGTGAGCGCTGTGGGAAAGGGGGAGGGGGCTGTAGCACAGGTCGCAGCCGTGTCAGGCTCCCGGCTACGACCCATGCTATGGGTGGAAAAGGGGTATAAATGAACATGTACATACTGCAACCTAACACTATGGCAATGTTCAGAAGCCTGGAGTCTAATCACACTTCTTGTCGCAGGATAACAGATCTCAACAAGTGGAATTATATAAAAATATGACTGCAGTGTCCAGATTTTGGTATAAGAAGGATCTGAAGTGATCACATTCCTGCTCCGCTGTCTTTCTGCATGCTCAGGCACGAAATACTGATAAGGAAAGTTCTTTGCTTTAGGCAGCTGCATAAATAAACCAGTAAGGTTGCCTAAGGACTTATTACAGCAGAATGCTGCTTTGCCATAAAAGTGCAGAATATAAATAACACAGTGTAAGCACAGCAGTGTGACAGTGCACAGGTACACATCAGTACAGCTTGTAGCTGCCCAGCATGGATGGCACAGAGGTCCTATCAGGCGCACAATGGGGGTAATTCAGAGTTGATCGCAGCAGCAAATTTGTTAGCAATTGGGCAAAACCATGTGCACTGCAGGTGTGGAACATATTACATTTGCAGAGAGTAAGATTTGGGTGGGTTATTTCATTTCTGTGCAGAGTAAATAATGGCTGCTTAATTTTTACACTGCAATTTAGATTTCAGTTTGAACACACCCCACCCAAATCTAAAGGGGGGTACTCACGGAGCGATCGCTGCTTAAAATCTAAGCAATCTGACTAGATTGCTTAATTTTAAGCAGTGATCTCTCCATGTGTACCCCCACAGCGATAGCAATGCGCAACCCCTGCGCGTCCCTATCGCTGGTGCTAGATTGAGCCTGCATGCAGGCCAATCTAGCAGGTCACTCATTTCACTCGCTGGGTGAAATTAGTGCCCCCCCAGCACACATCGCGCTGTGCTGAGTGGGGGGAGAGATGTGTGCTGAGCGGTTCGCTCAGCACACATCTCTCCCCAAATCAGGCCGTGAATACGGCCCTTAACTCTCTCTGCATGTTATATCTGCCCCCCCTGCAGTGCACATGGTTTTGACAATCTGCTAACAAATTTGCTGCTGCGATCAGCTCGGAATTAGGCCCAATGTGTATCTGGTAATCAGAGACTGTAGTGGCCAGAAAGAGCTCATGCCCACACTGCTGGGCAGCAGCTACCACCCCCTGCCAGGCTCTCTTACTCTCAGTGCTGGGCAGCAGCACCCCCCTGCCAGGCTCTCATACTCACAGTGGGCAAAAGCACTCCCCTACCAGGCTCTCATACTCACATTGCTGGCAAGCAGCACCCCCCTGCCAGACTCTCATACTCACTGTGGGCAGCAGCACCCCCATGCCAGGCTCTCATACTCGCAGTGCTGAACAGCAGCACCCCCCTGCTAGGCTCTCATACACGCAGTGCCGGGCAGCAGCACCCCCTTCCTGCCAGGCTCTCATACTCACAGGGCTGAGCAGCAGCACCCCCCTGCCAGGCTCTTATAATGACTGTGAGAAAAAGCACCTCCCTGCCAGGGGGATCAGTACTAAATGCCGCCGGGATGGCAGGGGATGCGGTCAAGATGCCGCCGGTCAAAATACCGATGCCGGAATCCCGACCACACAATCCCGACAGGGGTGGCGAGCGGAACGCAGCCCCTTGCGGGCTCGCTTCGCTCGGCACACTATTATATTCTCCCTCTATGGGTGTCGTGGACACCCACGGAGGGAGAATATGGCGGGATTCCGGCGGTCGGGATTTTGACCGGCGGCATCTTGACCACATCCCCTGCCAGGCTCTCATACTCCCAGTGGGAAGCATCCCCCCACCAATCTCTCATATCACTGTGGGCAGCAGCGCCCACACTGCCAGGCTCTCATACTCGCAGTGCTGGGCAGCAGCACATCCCCCTGACAGGCTCTCATACTCACATTGCTGGGCAGCAGCACACCCTGCCACGCTCTCATACTCACAGTGCTGGGCAGCAGCACACCCTGCCACGCTCTCATACTCACAGTGGGCAAAAGCACTCCCCTGCCAGGCTCTCATACTCACATTGCTGGCAAGCAGCACCCCCCTGCCAGGCTCTCATACTCACTGTGGGCAGCAGCACCCACATGCCAGACTCTCATACTCACTGTGGGCAGCAGCACCCACATGCCAGGCTCTCATACTCACAGTGCTGGGCAGCAGCACCCCTCTGCCAGGCTCTCATACTTGCAGTGCTGGGAAGCAGCACCCTTCCTGCCAGGCTCTCATACTCACAGGGCTGAGCAGCAGCACCCCCCTGCCAGGCTCTCATACTCAAAGGGCTGAGCAGCAGCACCCCCCTGCCAGGCTCTCATACAGTGGGAAGCATCCCCCCACCAGTCTCTCATATCACTGTTGGCAGCAGCGCCCACACTGCCAGGCTCTCATACTCGCAGTAGCACCCCCCTTGCCAGGCTCTCATACTCACAGTGGGCAAAAGCACTCCCCTGCCAGGCTCTCATACTCACAGTGGGCAAAAGCACTCCCCTGCCAGGCTCTCATACTTGCAGTGCTGGGCCGCAGCACCCCCCTGCCAGGCTCTCATACTCCAAAAGCACTCCCCTGCAAGGCTCTCATACTCACATTGCTGGGCAGCAGCACCCCCCTGCCAGGCTCTCAAACACTGTGGGCAGCAGCACCCCCATGCCAGGCTCTCATACTTGCAGTGCTGAGCAGCAGCCCCCTGCCAGGCTCTCATACTCGCAGTGCTGGGCAGCAGCACCCCCTTCCTGCCAGGCTCTCATACTCACAGTGTTGGGCAGCAGCACTCCCCTGCCAGACTCTCATACTCACAGTGGGAAGCAGCCGCCGCACCAGTCTCTCATATCACTGTGGGCAGCAGCGCCCACACTGACAGGATCTCATACTCGCAGTGCTGGGCAGCAGCACACCCTGCCAGGCTCTCATACTCACAGTGGGCAAACGCACTCCCCTGCCAGGCTCTCATACTCGCATTGCTGGGCAGCAGCACCCCCCTGCCAGGCTCTCATACTCACTGTGGGCAGCAGCACCCCCATGCCAGGCTCTCGTACTCGCAGTGCTGAGCAGCAGCACCCCCTTGCCAGGCTCTCATACTCACTGTGTTGGGCAGCAGCACCCCCCCCCCCTGACAGGCTCTCATACTCACAGGGCTGAGCAGCAGCACCCCCCCTGACAGGCTCTCATACTCACAGTGGGAAGCAGCATCCCCCTGCCAGGCTCTCATACTCAGTGGGAAGCAGCACCCCCCACCAGTCTCTCATATCACTGTGGGCAGCAGTGCCCACACTGCCAGGCTCTCATACTCGCAGTAGCACCCACCTGCCAGGCTCTCATACTTGCAGTGCTGGGCAGCAGCACCCCCCTGCCAGGCTCTCATAGTACAAAAGCACTCCCCTGCCAGGCTCTCATACTCACATTGCTGGGCAGCAGCACCCCCCTGCCAGGCTCTCATAAATACTGTGGGCAGCAGCACCCCCATGCCAGGCTCTCATGCTCGCAGTGCAGGGCAGCCCCCAGCCAGGCTCTCATACAGTGTTGGACAGCAGCACCCCCCTGCCAGGCTCTCATAGTCACTGTGGTCAGCAGCACCCCCATGCCAGGCTCTCATAGTCACTGTGGTCAGCAGCACCCCCATGCAAGGCTCTCATACGCACAGTGGGCAAAAGCACTCCCCTGCCAGGCTCTCATACTCACTGTGGGCAGCAGCACATCCATGCCAGACTCTCATATTCACTGTGGGCAGCAGCACCCCCATGCCAGGCTCTCATACTCACTGTGGTCAGCAGCACCCCTATGCCAGGCTCTCATACAGTGCTGGGCAGCAGCACCCCCATGCCAGGCTCTCATACTCACAGTGCTGGGCAGCAGTGCTCCTTTGCCAGGCTCAGACCGCTGCTTGCTGTTCCAGTGTTTGATCTTGATTCCATGTGAGCGCAGATGCTGGATGACAGTGAGCCTGGCCAGGCTGGCATAGTCCGGGGCCGGCTTCATGCTGACGCTACCGGTGCCTGACACTCCGTCTAGTCTCGCTGCATGGGCAGATGCCACCTACCTCCTGCTCGTACCGTTACTCACCTCACCCGCCTCCCTGCGCCCATCACCAACTGACCCCGGCCCTATGTCACGTTCCACAGCCCCCACTAATCACTTACACACTCCGTGTCCTCTACCCCACTCACCCTGCCAGCCACCGTCATGTGACCAGCACCACCAGTTCCCTCAGACCTGCGCCTAGTCCCGCACTTCACGTCCTACTCCCGCACTTCACTTGCTTTCCCATCTACCCCACATCTCCTCCGTCCCCGGGCTTATCCCGACCCCTTCTCTCTCTCTCTCTCTCTCTCTCTCTCGTCCTGTCCCGTCCGTTTCCTCACAGTCTCTCTCTTTCCCTCCCGCTCTCCCCAACTACAGTCTCATTGGCCAGCAGAGGATTCAAACATCAGGCCCCTGGCTGCTATGGGAACGGGGCTGCCCGCGCTGCGCCTGAGCTAAACTAATATAATAAAACCAAAGCGAAGGGCGAGGGGCGGCGCTGGGTGTGAGGTAAGCGGTGACACGTCCGGCACGGGAGCCGTTGTGTGACGGTAGCGTCTAGTTTCTCTTCGTGGTGAGGAGGTCCCTAGCACGAAGGTAACATAGCGTTCAGTTTCTCTTCGTGCTAAGGACCTTTCCCATATGCCGCACTCGCAGGTTTCCCCTGTTGTGGGTAATAACAACGGATTAGTAATATACCAACCACACTGAGAGATATGTCTGAAAGATAAGAAATAATGTTATCGGCAAGATATAATATAAATTAAATAAATGCTAAACAGTAACTGCAGACCCTCCAACATGACCCGCCCCACTAGGTACAAAATGCTCTGTTTCTGGACTTTCCTCTTAATTTATGATTTCCATCACCTGTGTTGAACTAGTTAAATGATAAGAAAGCTGTTTCTTCACAGGTGATGGAAATCATAAATTTAAAGGGAAGTCCAGAAACAGAGCATTTTGTACCTAGTGGGGCGGGTCATGTTGGAGGGTATGTAACTGTGTGTACACCTCACAAACTTCTCTCTGCCCAAAATAGAAACAAATGCATGAGGCCCAACGTGATATATTAAAGACAGGTGAACCATGTGGTATCTGGACTCCCAAGTCGATGCACCTTAGGTCGACGCACCTTCGGTCGACACACCTTAGGTCGACATGAGTTTTTTTTACAATTTTTTTTCTTTTTTTGAACCTTTTCATACTTTGACCTATTTTCCATGTCGAACCTTTTGTCCATGTCGACCTAAAGTGTGCCGTCCAAGTGGTGTCGACCAAAGGTGTGTCGACCTTTTTGGTGTCGACCTGGAGTCCCAGACACGAACCATATGTATGTGTGCCATATAGAAACAACAAAGTATCGCTCTGAGGATAGAATATCACGAGAAAAGATACTTTGGTTGCAATAGGCCACGATACTCAATGGGAATGTTACAAACATGATACATTTGCTGTGAGGTGGAGATCATAGTGTACTGAGAATAAGCTGTTGAATAATAAACGTGCAGAACAACACTACAAAGAATTCGAATTTACACAGACTGTATAAGCAAAACAGCTTCATTACAAGTAATAAGAGTCACACTTGTGCTGAATTCAGATCGCAAATGCCGGATCCTACCCGGTAAGAGAAACGTATACTTACCGGGTGGGATCCGGCATTTGCGCTCCGTTGCTGGCTTTCCGACCCGGCAATATACCGGGTCGGTTGCCACAGCAGCGGAGGGCGCAGCAGGGGCGGGGGTGGAGGCGGCGCCGGGAGATGAGCTCATCTCCTGCGCCGCCTCTGCCTATGCTGTGAATGGGAGCCGATTCGCATCGGAACGGCTCCCATTCACACTGCGCCTGACCCGGTAATCAACCCGGTAAGAACCCTTCTTTTTTACCGGGTTGAATTACCGGGTCAGGCGACCCGCTAATCAAACAAAGGACCTTTCACATCGCACACGGACCCGTTTCGACACAGCAATATGCCGTGTCGATACCGGGTTTTCAGTGCGATGTGAAAGGGGTATAAGGGGTCTATTCATGTAGAAGACGAAAACAGAATTGCTACTTATCACCACTATACATCGCATCTCTTCGATGCGATGTATAGCTGTAATAAGTAGAAATTCATGTATACTCACCCTTCCGACGATGCGCTGCGGTGTCTGGGGCTCCTGCGGTGAGGTCTTCTCCAGCAGTCCCTCCCTGCGATGCGCGGAGTCCAGCGGCGGGTCCCTTTGCGCATGCGTAGGTTGGTGACCTCCCGGCAGGCCGCAGTGGTTGCTGGGAGGTCGGGGGGCGGAGCCAGCGCGAGGTGCCGAGCAGCGATCAGGGAAGCATTGAGCTTCCCTGACGTCTCTGCACTACAGTTCAGGTTACGCTGTCCTCAGATGGCGAACCTGAACTCCATGGAGAAGCGGAAAGCAGTGCTCTCCGCACCTTCATGAATCGCACTCACCATACAAAGGTATGGTGATGCGATTCAGGCACAGAGCGGGGGTACCGCTGGAGAAGTCAGAGACTTCTCCACGGTAACCCGTTCTGTGCATTGCAGTAGGCAGAGAAAAGCCCTGTTTAACGCAAAACAGGGCTTTTCACTGCTGCATGAATAGACCCCTTAGAAACTTTGACGTTTTTTTTTTGTCGTTTTAATATCACACTATTTTCTTGTCACACTATATTTTAATATTTCACCAGTCTCAGAAATAATTTTACCGTGTATTTAATAAAGAGTGTTAATTGAAACTGATTATTGTGGTTCCAGTGCATCCAGATGAGATGCTTCTCTTGTCTGTTCCCCCCCCCCCCCCTTTGTGAACCTTTTCACATTTGGCACCCGAAGAGGGACCACTATTGCTACGCAACAGATGGCTCAGGGAACAGCTTAAGTAAATTGTCAGCTTGTCACAAGCTTTAAAAGTTTTTTTTCCCTGTGTGACTTGAAAGCAGCTGTCTTATCACGTGTGTTATTTGTGGTGAAGTGACCAGTGAGAGATAAAAGTGCACAGATGAATTTGTCTTAGTTTGCTTTTTTACTCAAACTGGCACAACAGAAAGCATTCATTAAACCTTCGTTTGTCTACGAAGTGGAATAACGAGGTGATATGGAGGAGGTGTTGAAAGTTTTTTCAGAGCTGGCTGTAGGCCAGCGAACTTCAATATAAGGTCAGCAAACTTAAATTCAGCTGCTGCATGCTGAATTGACTGAAATAAGGTGAGGTGGGCAGGAGTGTAATAGGCCCTACACACATGCCGATTTGTTGAAAGATATGAACGAGAACTCGTTCATATCTTTCAGTGTGGAGGCTCCAGCGATGAACGATGCGCGGCCCCACGCTCGTTCATCGCTGGTCCCCCGTCGGCTGTGCATGCAGGCCAATATGGACGATCTCGTCCATATTTGCCTGCACTTCAATGGAGCCGCGTGATGGGGGGAGTGAAGAAACTTCACTCCCCCAGTCAATGCCCCCGCCGCCGGGTCGCTCGTCGGCCTTATCCGCCGTCGGGCAGCTCGGCGGTGGATCGGCCAGTGTGTAGGGCCCTGTCAAAGTCAGAAAAATATCATGCTACACGTTGCCATATATTCACCTCATGCGCTTGCCCGCTGCACATGCACTTTCTCTGGCGTGCGTGCACATATTCGCAGTTGCGTGACGGCGCCCCTACGGGCGTGCGCTTGAACGCATGGTGTGTGCATTTACGGTAGGGTTTGTGTGCGTCTAGCGAGCGACTCAATCGCTACATAATAAATCCAAATAGCAGGTTTTATAGGTAATGTTCCCCTTAGTGATAACTGTAAGTTTGTTTAAAGTGACTTGCTCATGGACATGGGAATCCCTCTTTTCATGATACAAGGGGTCTGTCTAAGGTTGAACAGTGGTGTCTGGTACCTAACCGAAGAGTATTTTAATAGCAACAATCCAGTGTTGGTTAGGTATAGATTAAACGCTCCTGCGTATAGTTATGGCCATTAGTAATTTCTGGACATATCCTATATTTGCAGTTCATTATCCATGCGGCGGGAATCCGGAGATTCCCTCCCACCTGAGCTGTTTGAAATAGCCACAGCCCACCTGTTCAAACTAACCTATGACCTTTTGTTATGATGCGAGGAGACATTCCTGTGTCCAATTACCAATGAGATTATAGGTCCCTTTGTAGTGTACTGTATGCAGTGTATATAAGATCAGCCAGCCTGGACAGCTCACTCTCTCACTCCACAAACGGTTTTCATATTGACTAACTTGGAGCTGGTACCAGGACTAGCACAGCGATCGTTCCCAGTGTGTGTAAGTAATTCTCTGTAATCAACTCGCTCTTTGTTTGTATTGGCCATTCTCTCTCTCTCTCCGTTATAGTATAAGATTGTGACGCTATTGTATATTTCTGTCTAGATATTCTGTTAGAATTATATGTTAGTTTGTAGTGTATGACTTGTGAACTGTTTCCCCTTTTCGATATAACTAAAAGCTTGTTAGTAAAGGTGTTGGAACCTTAGCACGGTATCGTGTGTTCATTACATTGCAGTGGGTAATAGGAGCGTCTCGATCGCTCAAACAGCTTTAGTATTAACAAGGTTAAGCAGCGTTATATCGCTACAGTGTTTCAGTACAAGGTTTACAGCATAAGAGTATCCTTTCTGTGTGTTACATTCAAGGTTTACTGATTGTAATCTTGTGAGCATCTGCGCCGCTCGTGATCTCCTCGTGGTCTTGAGCGTCCGATACGCTGGTAACGTAGCATTGCGGTAGTCACCCGCCTATAGCGTGCTTGACTCTACGCATTAAGCCGTGAGCGAACGTGCCGCTCGTGCGTCTCGACCACGGCTAAGCGTCTGCTACGCTAAGTGCGTACCCTTACGGTACCTCATACGCCAATTGCGTACTTAGTCTCTTACCCATATATAGTGAAGGTTATAAGGTAATCAAAATCAGCATTATCAGCACTTTAGGTCTTACAGAAACTTACCCCATCTCCCTATCCGTTTGATAGATAGACAGTGTCTAGTTAGACAGTCAATAGATAGACACCATATATTAGACAGACATGAGGTCGACAGGGTCAAAAGGTCGACAGGTCAAAAGGTCGACATAAAAATATAGTATTTTTTTTTTTTATGTAACATGTTTTTGGACTATTTCATACTTTCTCTCTCCATGTCGGCATAGAGTTGGTTATAAACCTTGTGGCAAGCGCAGCAAGCCACCATGCCTGAAGCGTGGCGAGGGTATGCCTTTCTACAATTGGGGGTCCCAGATGACAAAACTATCCACACAAACCACAAAAATGCAAAAAACATGGTGTCTACCTTTTTCATGTCGACCATTTTCATGTCCACCTTTTGACCCTGTCGACCTTTTGCATGTCGACCTTTTGACCCTGTCGACCTAATGTCTGTCTAATATATGGTGTCTATCTATTGACTGTCTAACTAGACACTGTCTATCTATCAAACGGATAGGTCACAGAATTGCTGGGGCTTTTCAGATGGACACTGACAGTGCACCCACTATTAAGTAGAACAAACCACAAGTACCATGGAGTATAGATGGGTCCACCAGGAGCCATTGGCATTTTAAGAGTTTGAGAGTGTGCGCTAGCTCCTCCCTCTATACCCCTCCTACCAGACTCAGTCTAGAAACTGTGCCTGAGGAGTACGGTACAGTAGTCCACTGCTCTACCTACCTCTGTGTCGTCAAGTATACTATCCATCCATACGTGTGGTGCATTTCAGTTTTGCACAGTTTGCTGACCACCAGTATATACTATATAGCAGTACGGTACAGAAGGCCACTGCTCTACCTACCTCTGTGTCGTCAAGTATACTATCCATCCATACCTGTGGTGCATTTCAGTTGTGCGCAGTATATATAGTAGTAGGCCATTGCTATTGATATATTACTGGCATATAATTCCACACATTAAAAAATGGAGAACAAAAATGTGGAGGGTAAAATAGGGAAAGATCAAGATCCACTTCCACCTCGTGCTGAAGCTGCTGCCACTAGTCATGGCCGAGACGATGAAATGCCATTAACGTCGTCTGCTAAGGCTGATGCCCAATGTCATAGTAGAGAGCATGTAAAATCCAAAAAAATAAAGCTCAGTAAAATGACCCAAAAATCTAAATCAAAATCGTCTGAGGAGAAGCGTAAACTTGCCAATGTGCCATTTACGACACGGAGTGGCAAGGAACGGCTGAGGGCCTGGCCTATGTTCAAGGCTAGTGGTTCAGCTTCACATGAGGATGGAAGCACTCATCCTCCTGCTAGAAAACTTAAAAGAGTTAAGATGGCAAAAGCACAGCAAAGAACTGTGGCCCTCATTCCGAGTTGTTCGCTCGTTATTTTTTTGTCGCAACGGAGCGATTAGTCGCTAATGCGCATGCGCAATGTCCGCAGTGCGACTGCGCCAAGTAAATTTGCTATGCAGTTAGGTATTTTACTCACGGCATTACAAGGTTTTTTCTTCGTTCTGGTGATCGTAATGTGATTGACAGGAAGTGGGTGTTTCTGGGCGGAAACTGGTCGTTTTATGGGAGTGTGTGAGTGTGGCCGGAGAAACGGAGGAGTGTCTGGGCGAACGCTGGGTGTGTTTGTGATGTCAAACCAGGAACGACAAGCACTGAACTGATCGCAGATGCCGAGTAAGTCTGGAGCTACTCAGAAACTGCTAAGAAGTGTCTATTCGCAAATTTGCTAATCTTTCGTTCGCAATTTTACTATGCTAAGATTCACTCCCAGTAGGCGGTGGCTTAGCGTGTGCAAAGCTGCTAAAAGCAGCTTGCGAGCGAACAACTCGGAATGAGGGCCTGTGCGTTCTTCTAAATCACAAATCCCCAAGGAGAGTCCAATTGTGTCGGTTGCGATGCCTGCACCTCTTTTTTCTTTCATTTTTCTTTGCATCATGTGCTGTTTGGGAACTATTTTTGGAAGTGCCATCCTGTCTGACACTGCAGTGCCACTCCTAGATGGGCCAGGTGTTTGTGTCGGCCACTTGTGTTGCTTAGCTTAGTCACACAGCTACCTCATTGAGTCTCTTTTTTTCTTTGCATCATGTGCTGTTTGGGGACTATTTTTTTTAATCTGCCATCCTGTCTGACACTTCAGTGCCACTCCTAGATGGGCCAGGTGTTTGTGTCGGCCACTTGGGTCGCTTAGCTTAGTCATCCAGCGACTTTGGTGCACCTCTTTTTTTCTTTGCATCATGTGCTGTTTGGGGACTATTTTTTAAATCTGCCATCCTGTCTGACACTGCAGTGCCACTCCTAGATGGGCCTGGTGTTTGTGTCGGCAACTTGGGTCGCTTAGCTTAGTGTTAGGGTCTCCTGCCCTGTGCTGCCACGTCGTCATGGCAACCGGGAGACAAGTGCTAGCGGAGTAACCTGAGCGCAGCTGATACTCCGGTTCGGGTCTTTTGCTGTGCAGTGGTTACAGGCTCTGTGCACGGCAGGGGATCCGGTGCTGGTTTTTGTGCTCACAGTCTGTGAGGTCTGAGTGGGGCGTGGACAGCACCTGCTTTATAAGGCCTCTTCTCAGGTTAAGCAGATGCTGCTGAATCTTTGTTGGTTAGTCAGTTCCTGAAAGTTAGCCAGTACTGTGTAGCTTTGTATTTGTTGTTGCTTACTGCAAATAGGCCTGGGGATTTGGTACTACACTCTGCCAATCCAGACCTAGCAGTAAGACTGGAGTCAGTCGTTTAACCTGCTGGGGTTCTTTTGCTACTCTGTGAACTTAGCAGGTTTGCGGCTGTATTCTCAGACTGCCTGCCTAAATCCTGTCTCACTGTGCAAGGTGTTCAGGTATTCAGTTTAGTGGCAGTAAGTTGAACCTGTGCACTGCAAGTGAGGATTAGGATTGTGGAGACTCTCCTTGTGTCTATCATTCCATCTCTGACCAAGGAGTTTACTGCCACACCCGTTGGTAACCCTTTAGGGTTTTGCTGTTGCCCTTAGCAACAGCATTTCGGGTTCTCTACGTATTAAAACACAACATCTTGCTTTTTTCATCTGAGCATTCCTAATAATAGGGAGACACCCAGTTTCTTAGCCTCTGGGCTTCTCTGTTCACTTTGTGTTTATTTTGTTACCCTATCACCTTCTGTGTACGTAATGTCATATTCCCCAGTCTGTCTGTGATTTCATTTGTTTTGCATCCCTATCCGTTCAGACACCAGTACATTCCTGCAGGCACTGGTGTGCATAACAGTTCAGACACCAGTACATTCCTGCAGGCACTGGTGTGCATAACAGTTCAGACACCAGTACATTCCTGCAGGCACTGGTGTGCATAACACTTAGTCATCCAGCGACCTCATTGCGCCTCTTTTTTTCTTTGCATCATGTGCTGTTTGGGGACTATTTTTTGGAAGTGCCATCCTGTCTGACACTGCAGTGCCACTCCTAGATGGGCCAGGTCTTTGTTTCGGCCACTTGGGTCGCTTAGCTTAGTCACACAGCTACCTCATTGCGCCTCTTTTTTTCTTTGCATCGTGTGCTGTTTGGGGACTATTTTTTTGAAGTGCTATCCTGTCTGACACTGCAGTGCCACTCCTAGATGGGCCAGGTGTTTGTGTCGGACACTTGTGTCGCTTAGCTTAGTCATCCAGCGACCTCGGTGCAAATTTTAGGACTAAAAATAATATTGTGAGGTGTGAGGTGTTCAGAATAGACTGGAAATGAGTGGAAATTATGGTAATTGAGGTTAATAATACTATGGCATCAAAATGACCCCCAAATTCTATGATTTAAGCTGTTTTTGAGGGTTTTTTGTAAAAAAACACCCGAATCCAAAACACACCCGAATCCGACAAAAAATTTTCAGGGAGGTTTTGCCAAAACGTGTCCGAATCCAAAACACGGCCATGGAACCGAATCCAAAACCAAAACACAAAACCCGAAAAATTTCCGGTGCACATCACTACTGTTTACTGACCCTCCATATCATCCACTTGGGTCCCATCCAGTTCCCAGAAAAGGTCTCTGTACCAGATAATGCAAGGGGACACAGACACAGATTCTGACTCTGACGTCGACACTGGGGATTTGAGAGGGGTAGACGCCAAAAGCATACAATGTATGATAGTTGCTATAAAGGAAGTGTTGGAGTTTCCTGAAACAACACTGGTCCCTGAGGAAAAGGATTATTTTAAATTAAATAAAAAAGTTGTGACTTTTCCTCCATCAAAGGATTTGAATGCGTTCTTTGAAGAATCCTGGGCTAACCCTGAGAAGAAATTTACCCTTCCCAGAAGGATACGTGTAGCGTACCCTTTCTCTGAGGAAGACAGGCACAAATGGGAGACTCCCCCAATGATAGACACCTAAGTTTCTTGGCTGTCTAAGAACATTATTTTGCCTGCCCCTGGTTCAGCCCCTTTAAAAGATCCAGCTGACCGTAAATTAGAAACAACCCTGAAATCCATATATACGGCTAATGGAACGGTGCTCAGGCCCAACATTGCTTGTGCGTGGGTGTGTAACGCTGTGGAAAAATGGTCTGACAACTTGCTTGTTAACATAGACACAGTTGAAAGGGATGAAATAGTACTAACTCTCGGCCATATCAAAGATTCTGCAGGTTACTTAGTTGAAGCTATGAAGGATATTGGGTTGCTGAGTTCAAGATCCTCCGCTATGGCGATTTCAGCCCGCAGAGCGCTGTGGATCCGCCAATGGAATGCTGATGCGGAATAAAAAAATAATATTGAGGCGCTTCCTGACAATGGTGAAGCCCTCTTTGGAGACAAGCTGGATGCCATGATTTCAACAACTACATCAGGCAAGTCAGCATTTCTGCCTTCCGCAGCTGCTCCACCTAGGAAAGGATTTAATTATCATACGATGCAATCCTTTCAGCCCAACGAGTCCAAAAAGGCAAAGGGTACCCCCTTCTCCGCAGGAAGAGGGCGAGGAAGAGGTAAAAAATCTACAACACCATCAGGCTCGCAGGAGCAGAAATCAACAGCTACTTCTGCTAAAACCTCAGCATGATGCTGGTGCTCACCTGCGGGAGTACGATCGGGTGGGGGCAAGTCTACTGTCTTTCAGCCAGTTCTGGGTTTACTCAGATCTGGATCCTTGGGTATTGCAGATAGTATCCCAAGGGTACAAACTGGAATTTCAGGACCTTCCACCATGCCGATTTTTAAAATCAGCCTTACCAGCTTCTGTTCAGGACAGAGCAAAAGTGCTGAACGTAATACAGAAATTATGTCAAGACAATGTAATTTCCTTTATTCAAGCCTGTTTGTAGTGCCGAAACCGATTTTAAACCTAAAGACTGAACCTTTATTTGAAAAGGTTCAAATTCAAGATGGAATCCCTGAGAGCGGTGATCTCCAGCTTGGAGGAAAAGGGATTTCTGGTATCCATGGACATCAAAGATGCTCATTTACATGTTCCCATCTACCCACCGCATAAGGCATACCTGAGGTTTGCGGTGCAGGACTGCCACTACCAGTTCCAAACATTGCCTTTCGGGCTTTCCACAGCTCCGAGAATATTCACCAAGGTGATGGCAGAGATGATGGTTCTTCTTCGCAAGAAAGGAGTCAAAGTCATCCCATACTTGGACGATCTCCTCATAAAAGCGATATCCAGGGAGAAACTAGTGCAGAACATTGCACTTTCCCTGACGGTGCTTCAACAGCACGGTTGGATCATAAACCTTCCAAAATCACAATTGGAACCCACAATGAGGTTATCATTTCTGGGAATGATATTGGACACGGAAGCACAGAAAGTATTCCTACCGGTGGAAAAGGCTCTGGAGATCCAGAGCATGGTCAAACAAGTTTTAAAACCAGCAAGCGTATCGATTCATCAGTGCATCTGCCTGCTGGGGAAGATGGTAGCGGCCTACGAGGCTCTACAATTTGGCCAATTCCATGCCAGGGTGTTGCAATAGGACCTACTAGACAAGTGATCCGGATCTCACCTACACATGCACCGGTGGATAATCCTGTCAACAAAAGCAGGAATTTCACTCTTGTGGTGGCTTCAAAGTCTCACCTCCTGGAGGGACGCAGGTTCGGGATTCAGACTTGGATCCTGGTGACCACAGATGCAAGCCTCCGAGGTTGAGGAGCAGTCACACAAGGGGAAAGATTCCAAGGACGATGGTCAAGTCAAGAAGTACTCCTTCACATAAACATTCTGGAATTGAGAGCTGTGTACAACAGCCTTCATCAAGCGGCACACCTTCTTCAAGGTCGTCCCATACAGATCCAGTCAGACAATGTAACGGCAGTAGCTTTACATAAACCACCAGGGCGGAACAAAAAGCAGGACGGCAAAGGAAGAGGTGACAAAGATACTCCTCTGGGCAGAAAGACATGCAAAAGCTCTGTCGGCAATTTTCATTCCAGGAGTGGACAACTGGGAAGCAGACTTCCTCAGCAGACATTATCTCCATCCGGGAGAATGGGGCCTCCACCCAGAAGTCTTTGCAGAGGTAGCAGATCATTGGGGCATTCCTCAAGTAGATATGATGACATCACGTCTCAACAAGAAGCTTCAGAAATATTGTTCCAGGTCAAAAGACCCACAAGCAATAGCAGTGGATGCACTGGTGACCCAGTGGGTGTTTCAGTCGGTGTATCTGTTCCCTCCACTTCCACTAATATCAAAAGTTCTCAAGATTATCAGAAGAACAAGGGTTTGAGCAATTCTCATTGCTCCAGACTGGCCAAGGAGGGCTTGGTATCCAGATCTTCAGGAGTTATTACTGGAAGATCCTCTTCCTCTTCGTGAGGACCTGCTTCATCAGGGGCCGTTTGGTTATCAAGACTTACCGAGGCTGCGTTTGACGGCATGGCTGAGCGCCAGATCCTAGCCCGTAAGGGTATTCCCAATGAAGTCATTCCCACACTTATTCTGGCCAGGAAAGGGGTAACGTCCAAACATTACCATCGTATATGGAGAAAATATGTATCTTGGTGTGAATCCAAGAAGTCTCCTGCGGTGGAGTTTAAATTAGGACGTCTTCTCCTATTTCTACAGGCGGGTGTGGATGCTGGCTTGAGATCAGGGTCTATCAAGGTCCAAATTCGGCCTTGTCCATTTTCTTTCAGAAACAATTGGCTTCTCTTCCTGAGGTCCAGACGTTCGTGAAGGGGGTTCTGCACATCCAACCTCCCTTTGTGCCTCCTGCGGCGCCATGGGATCTTAATGTGGTGTTGCAGTTCCTTAAATCGGACTGGTTTGAGCCTCTGCAAGAGGTAGAAGTTTCTCACTTGTAAAGTGGTCATGCTGTTGGCCTTGGCCTCAGGCAGATGAGTGCCTGAATTAGGGGCTCTGTCACACAAGAGTCCTTATTTGATTTTTCATAAAGATAGAGCTGAACTGCGGAAGCGTCAGCATTTTCTTCCAAAGGTTGTGTCCATATCAACCAACCTGTGGTGGTGCCAGTGGCTTCTGACACCTCAGCCGTTTCAAAAGTCCTTGGATGTTGTCAGAGCGTTGAGGACTTATGTTGCAAGAACGGCTCGGATAAGGAAAACAGGATCTTTGTTTGTCCTCTATGACCCCAACAAGATTGGGGATCCTGCTTCTAAGCAGACTATTGCGTGCTGGATCAGAGGCATCATTCAGCACGCTTATTCCACGGCAGGATTGCCGTTACCGAGTTCGGTATAGGCCCACTCTACAAGGAAAGTGGGTTCTTCCTGGGCGGCTTTTGGTCAGGGGCAAACACGTTTGCTAAATTTTACAGGTTTGACACCTTGGCTGCTGACGAACTTCAGTTTGGTCAGTCAGTTCTACAGGAACATTAACACTTTCCCGCCCATACTGGGAGCTTTGGTACATCCCCATGGTACTAAAATGGACCCGAGCATCCTCTAGAACGTAAGAGAAAATAGGACTTTAATTACCTACCGGTAAATCCTTTTCTCGTAGTCCGTAGAGGATGCTGGGCGCCCGCCCAGTGCTCATTTTTCCTGCAGAATTAAATTTTATCTTTTTACACAGGTTCTCATTAAGATGTTCACAGCTGTTGCGTTATGCATGCACGTTAGCATGGGTTATGTTAAAGGCCATGTTAGGCGGCATGTTTTGTATGGTGTGAGCTGGTGTGAATCTCGCCACTAGTTTAATGTAAATTCTTCTCTCAAAGTTGTCCGTCTCCTCAGGCACAGTTCCTATACTGGGGTCTAGAGGAGGGGCATAGAGGGAGGAGCCAGTTCACACTGTTAAAGTCTTAAAGTGCCGAAGGCTCCTGTGGAACCGTCTATACCCCATGGTACTAAAATGGACCCCAGCATCCTCTACGTACTACGAGAAAAGGATTTACCAGTAGGTAATAAAAATCCTATTTTTTAGCGCGGACTTGGAGTCATACCTTCTAAAGTTAGAGTAACTGACACAGTCCCTACGAGCACATAGCTTCACCGCTAACCAGGAAAAGTGTTAAACCTCAGCTCAGTAAGGTAGAAGCGGTCCTCATATTGCCTAAACCTAAATGTAAGACACATGGGAAAGAGAAACACATCCCCTCCCTTAGCTGGAAATTGCTGCCCAGAGAACATGCCACAATCCTGACTAAAATCAGATCATTTGGTGACTTACCTTTGCCATCTGTCCTGTAACCTGTATGTTTTCTGATGGCTGGGATAAACACACACAATACAAACTACACACACACACACACACACACACACACACACACACACACACACACACAAACCCACCATATACATACACTGTACACACTATACACACACACAAAGTATATACCCCCACATATATACACACAAAGTACACACACACCCACCAACACATATACACACACAAACCCCCGCCATCACATATACACACACAGACAGTACACACACACCCTCACCACCACATATATACATACACACACACACACACACACACACACACACACACACACACCTCCACCACCACATATACACACACACACAATACAAACTACACACACAGAGTACACCCAAACTCACCATATACACACACACAGTATACCCCTTACATATATACTCACACAAAGTACACATACACCCAGCCACCAACACATATACACACACACCCACCACCACATATACACACACAACACCCCACCATCACATATACACACAGACAGTACACACACACCCTCACCACCACATATATACACACACATCTCCACCACCACATATACACACACATAAAGTACACACAAACACCCCCTCCACATACACAGTACACACTATACACACACACCACCACATATACACACACAGTATGCACTACACACAAAGTACACACGTCAACCACCACATATACACAAACATACAGTACACACAAACACCACCACATATATACACACACACAGTACACACTATACACACAACTACCACCACATATATACACATAGTACGCACTATATAAACACACACACACCACCACAGTATACACACACACCACACACACACACACACACACACACACACACACACACACACACACACACACACACACACACCACCACCACATATATAATCACATGCGCACACACAGTACACACTATACACAAACACTACCACATATACACACATACATACATACATACATACATACATAAACACACACACACACACACACACACACACACACACACACACACACACACACACACACACCACATATATACATGCGAACAGGGGCAGATCCAGGAGAAAATGGAAGGGGGGGCACCATGATAGAGGAACGGTAATAGTTATATTTACATGCACCTAAGGCACGCGTGCTCCCAGATAAAAGGAGTGGTATCACAGGGGGCGTGGCCTCACAGAATACGCCATCAGGTAATGATTGGTTGTAGGCGCGCATCCTGGTTCATTGCCAATGTTTCACCATGATGAAAAGGCTGATTGGGCCTTGAAATGTTGGTCACCTGTTCCATTAGTTATGGGAGCCTGGAAGGCACCCCAGCGCAATATAATTATTATAGTTTTTAGTTGGTGGTGGCAGGTGCAGCATACCTTGTTTTGGGCACTGCACTGGTGCTCAGACTGCAGGACACGAACTGCCCATCTTTGATTAGAAGCAGCCAGCTGGATCTCCAACAAGCAGCATAAGACATCTGCAGGACAGCCCTGTCACAATCACACAGGCCACCTTCTCAAAGCTGAGGCTGAGTGTGACTGCTCCTAGCATGGTGGTAAAGGAAGTGGAGGAGGAAGTGCTGGGAAACTGTGCGGTGCAGTGAGGGCTAATGAAGCCTTCTGCGCCATCATAAGTAACAGTCTTACTCGATGCTGGCATTTGAACCCTGCGTCTGGGCTAGACTCTGGCTTGCTGGCTGTGGGGGTGGTATGTTGCAGTGTGAGCAGGGGGACGCTGGAGCTGCAGCTCCAGCCTCCCCATTGGTTACCACACGGACTTGCTGTTAGAGCAGTGGCGGGTCCTAGTGCCTGCCGGCTCTTTTATCAAATCTGACTGACGGAAATAGCAGTAGTGCAGCTGCTGTTCTCCTTTTGAAAAAAACAAGTCAGAAATGACAAGGGGGGGCATGGGCCCGAGTGCCCCCCCCCCTGGATCCACCTATGCATGCGCACACACAATACACACTATACACACACCCACCACCACCACCACATACACACCCACCACCACACACACACACACACACACACACACACACACACACACACACACACACACACAGTACACACCACCACATATACATGCAGTACACGCACCACACAAACAGTATACATACATTAATCAAGAAGCCATTACACTTGCCAGGCTTCCTGCAGCAGCAGCTCCCCGTACAGTCTGGGGGCGGAGCTTATCTAAGTGGCAGCAGGACCCCCAGTGAAGGAGAGACAGTGTTAGCAGCTGCAGGGAAGAGAAACTTCATGCTTTACACCTAATTCACTCATATCTTTGTATCGGCCACCATACAACTCTTTAAACCAGGACACTCATGAAGTGTAATATATATATATATATATATATATTTGTATACTTAATCATTCTTAAAACTGGGTTTATGTGGTTTTGTTTAAATCTCCCAGAAGGATATGATGTAGGAAGGTTGTATGTAATTATGCATCAAAACGGATACCTACACCTGTATAGACTGATGACATAAACAAGCTGGACATTTCTCCAGGCTGGTGCTGATGGCTGGTGATGATGTCAGTCAGCCAGTACACTGTGACATCACAAACACTGTATAATCGGCAGCTGCTGCCTCTGGAACCTCACTTCTCAATACGAGTTGCTTGGTGAAGGAGCTTTAAAGAGAGAGAGAGAAATTCAATATAGCGAATTATCAGCCTGAGACTGAAGATGTCTCTAGGAGAGAGGAGACCGCCCGGCCTCACTCTAATAAAAGAGGCGGACATGAACGATGACATTTACTTACAAATGGTCACTTACCATGCTGTGACGTTCGGCACAATTGTAACATCATATGTCGGTGCTGAAATGGAAGATGCCCCAAATGTGGTATACTACAATGGGGAGGAAGAAGAGGAGGAAGAAGAGGATGATGTCACCAGTGAGACGTGCTCCGATAGTTATTATTACCCAACCGTCTATACTGGTGATGATGATAATAATGATAATGATGAGGATGATGGCAGAGAGGCAGATACACCTGATGGGGATACAGATGACACCAGTGCAGAAGAAGACATCTGCAATACTGAGACCTTTGATACCGTTATCACACTCGATGACAGCGATGAGGAAGACATCATTGAGGCAGATTATTACTACCCTAAGGTGACATTTTATGTGTGGGATGGATGGCTGAATAACACCAACAAGAGAACATCTCCAGCCAAGAAAAGACCTCCCGGCCTCACTCACATAAAAGACACTGAGCCACAAATAAATGATTGGCATGACGTTCTGGATAACACCACCCAGAAAACGTCTCTAGGTTGGAGAAGGCCTTCCAGCCTTAATCTCATCTGCCATGAATGTCCTTACACCACCACCCAGAAAACATCTCCAGGTGAGAAAAGACATCCCGACCTCACTATTATAGAAGAGGCCGAGCCACGCACAAGCGCCTGCCACACTCCTGACAAAACCACCACTGGTGCTATAAATAAGAAGCCCAAATACAATGTCAGGACCTGGATACAGAGCAAGCTGGGGAGGAGATGTAAGAAGGAAGACACTGAGAATGCCCACAGCACAGAGAAAACATCCAAGAGAAATGTCTTCCAGTGGATAAGAGCAAAGCTGGGCAGAAAACCAAAGAGATCTGACTAACCCGCTTACAGCGAGATACTTACATCAGCTCACTATCTTCCAGATGTAAGTAAGAACGGACTTATTATTTACCATCCTCATATACCAACTGTTTAACATCAAAAAATAACATCTATAAGTTGTACTATACTATATTGTACTATAACAACATCTATATACAACTATAATATAACAACTTATATAACAGCAATAAACTAAAATAACAACTACAATCGTGTTTGAGTGTTTATACTTTGTGACGTTACTACCATGTATGCTGGTATAGGCTCCAATTGCCACTATGTTATTTGGGTATAAATACAGGGGTCTGGTAAGGTGACAGGGTGATGTGTATGTGATGATTATGTGAGGGACATGGTACAATGATATGGGCGATTGCTGGGATTACAGGTAACGCTTATCACCCCTTTACAAAAAGTACAAGGTATGCTTCAAATTGTTAGAACTCTCCAGCTTGGAATTCTCTAGCTTTCTATGCAAGGGCAGATAGCTCAATGAATAGTGTGTCTGACTGCAATGTCATAGCCAATGGGTTTGTATCTTGGGCACATCAGCATACTGAAATGTAATAAAGGACAGTGCGACTGAACAACAAGGAGCTCTAAAGTCAAGTCCATAAATGCTGTATAGGTATTAGCGACAATAGGGGTGGGGGTAGGAGACAGGGGCGGTCAGTAGATGCTGGGCTTCAAAGAGGGTGGAAGCTGCAAGTGAAATTAATTAGATCATTTATAACTGATAAGTGCTGTCAACCCTACCCTGCAGCGCTAAGGGCCTAATTCAGAGTTGATTGCAGCAGCAAATTTGTTAGCAGTTGGGCAAAACCATGTGCACTGCAGGGGGGGCAGATATAACATGTGCAGAGAGAGTTAGATTTGGGTGGGGTGTATTCAAACTGAAATCTAAATTGCAGTGTAAAAATAAAGCAGCCAGTATTTACCCTGCAAAGAAACAAAATAACCCACCCAAATCTAACTATCTCTGCAAATGTTATATCTGCCCCCCCCTGCAGTGCACATGGTTTTGCCCAATTGCTAACAAACTTGCTGCTGCGATCAACTCAGAATTACCCCCTACGCACACACCTAGTTATGGCCCTGGGTACAGGTGTATTCTCACTGACACATATTGGAACCTTGTGTATGTGATGGGTATGTGAGGGGCACGGTACAATGATATGGGAGATTGCTGGGATTACAGGTGACGCACTGCGGACAGTGCCGTACAGGATATACAGGTACGTGGGACACATGTCAGGGTGGTGTAGGTGTATTCTCATGAACACATATTGGAGAATTTGGTAACTGGAATAAGCAGGTAACTAAAGCATTCCCCCTGATTTATGCTATAACATGGTCACAGCACCTATGGTGCTACGGGGAACACCTCTATAATGACATAAAGCAGCCAATCTGAAGAGGGAAAGGCCTGCAGAGAGGGAGGTATAATGGACAGGAAGATACAGAGTAATGGACAAGCCTACACACCCAGATAGTGGATGGTCCCAACCTTCTGGATGGAACTGCTCAGTCACCGATCCCTTTACTTTCCACTGGGACTCCTCCATACCCCCGGTTCTCCACACCTGAGCATTAGACTTGCATTGCTTCCACTCTGAGCTCTTCATCTGCATGCCTGGAAGAGAGACACCAGCCGTCAGGACATCACATCATATAAGCCCCACAGAGAGCAGCATGGACATAGTATGGAGGTAGTAATACATATATCACAGAATTGCTGGGGCTTTTCAGATGGACACGGACAGTGCACCCACTATTCAGTAGAACAACCCACAACTAATAGAGATAGAGGGGCCACATGCCCAGATTCCCAATGCAGATATATATAGCACCAGCATGCACTTTTGCCCTGTACAGCTCTCACCCTCCCGGTGCTCCAGTTCCGCTAACTTCCCTCCATTATCACTAAGGCCACAGCCCCCTACTCTAGTTCGCTCATTCTCCTCCCTTATCATTCCAGACCACCTATTGTACACAGACAGCTCTCCCTTCCACCCGCAATCACCCCCATTCCTTTCCCTCTAACAACCCCACTACCAACCACCTCACCCTCCCTCTATTATCGCCAGTTTGCCTCCTTCATCCACCCACCCTCTATTACCCCACCTTTCATTACTTTTACACTCCTGTCCCCTGTACTAACCTCAATGTATAATTACCCTCTACCACTCCACTACACCTCCCATCCTTCTCTTATCTCTTCATCCTTTATTACCTCCATTCCTGTTCCAGACACCTATCCCCCACCCTAAGGAAACAATCATCCGCCTTACTCTATTACCTCAATGTACTCCCCTCTGATACTCCCATGGCTCCACTCTTACCACCTACGTCCCGCTGTCTCAATTTCCCTTATTCATCTTTCATAAAATCCAAGACCCATTCTCTAGTTCCTCCATTACCCTTCCTTGACGTTACAGAGCCCAATTCCCTTCTAGTACTGCTACAACCCCCTTTACCCCACACCTATTATATCAATCTCCCTACATTACCCCTCTAATACCACACTGCCCTTTCTGCTGCTCCAATCCCATTTACCCCACACCTCCTCATCTAATGGCTTTATACTGGGAACTACAGAGGAGGAAAGGGATCTAGGAGTCACTATCTCAGGTGACATAAAGGATAAAATAGGATTTTGGTTACCTACCGGTAAATCCTTTTCTCGTAGTCTGTAGAGGATGCTGGGGTCCACATTAGTACCATGGGGTATAGATGGGTCCACCAGGAGCCATTGGCACTTTAAGAGTTTGAGAGTGTGGGCTAGCTCCTCCCTCTATACCCCTCCTACCAGACTCAGTATAGAAACTGTGCCTGAGGAGTACGGTACAGTAGTCCACTGCTCTACCTACCTCTGTGTCGTCAAGTATACTATCCATCCATACGTGTGGTGCATTTCAGTTTTGCACAGTTTGCTGACCACCAGTATATACTATATAGCAGTACGGTACAGAAGGCCACTGCTCTACCTACCTCTGTGTCGTCAAGTATACTATCCATCCATACCTGTGGTGCATTTCAGTTGTGCGCAGTATATATAGTAGTAGGCCATTGCTATTGATATATTACTGGCATATAATTCCACACATTAAAAAATGGAGAACAAAAATGTGGAGGGTAAAATAGGGAAAGATCAAGATCCACTTCCACCTCGTGCTGAAGCTGCTGCCACTAGTCATGGCCGAGACGATGAAATGCCATTAACGTCGTCTGCCAAGGCCGATGCCCAAGGTCATAGTAGAGAGCATGTAAAATCCAAAAAAATAAAGCTCAGTAAAATGACCCAAAAATCTAAATCAAAATCGTCTGAGGAGAAGCGTAAACTTGCCAATGTGCCATTTACGACACGGAGTGGCAAGGAACGGCTGAGGGCCTGGCCTATGTTCAAGGCTAGTGGTTCAGCTTCACATGAGGATGGAAGCACTCATCCTCCTGCTAGAAAACTTAAAAGAGTTAAGATGGCAAAAGCACAGCAAAGAACTGTGGCCCTCATTCCGAGTTGTTCGCTCGTTATTTTTTTGTCGCAACGGAGCGATTAGTCGCTAATGCGCATGCGCAATGTCCGCAGTGCGACTGCGCCAAGTAAATTTGCTATGCAGTTAGGTATTTTACTCACGGCATTACGAGGTTTTTTCTTCGTTCTGGTGATCGTAATGTGATTGACAGGAAGTGGGTGTTTCTGGGCGGAAACTGGTCGTTTTATGGGAGTGTGTGAAAAAACGCTAACGTTTCTGGGAAAAACGCGGGAGTGGCCGGAGAAACGGAGGAGTGTCTGGGCGAACGCTGGGTGTGTTTGTGACGTCAAACCAGGAACGACAAACACTGAACTGATCGCAGATGCCGAGTAAGTCTGGAGCTACTCAGAAACTGCTAAGAAGTGTCTATTCGCAAATTTGCTAATCTTTCGTTCGCAATTTTACTATGCTAAGATTCACTCCCAGTAGGCGGCGGCTTAGCATGTGCAAAGCTGCTAAAAGCAGCTTGCGAGCGAACAACTCGGAATGAGGGCCTGTGTGTTTTTCTAAATCACAAATCCCCAAGGAGAGTCCAATTGTGTCGGTTGCGATGCCTGCACCTCTTTTTTCTTTCATTTTTCTTTGCATCATGTGCTGTTTGGGAACTATTTTTGGAAGTGCCATCCTGTCTGACACTGCAGTGCCACTCCTAGATGGGCCAGGTGTTTGTGTCGGCCACTTGGGTCGCTTAGCTTAGTCACACAGCTACCTCATTGAGCCTCTTTTTTTCTTTGCATCATGTGCTGTTTGGGGACTATTTTTTTTAATCTGCCATCCTGTCTGACACTGCAGTGCCACTCCTAGATGGGCCAGGTGTTTGTGTCGGCCACTTGGGTCGCTTAGCTTAGTCATCCAGCGACCTTGGTGCACCTCTTTTATTCTTTACATCATGTGCTGTTGGGGGACTATTTTTTAAATCTGCCATCCTGTCTGACACTGCAGTGCCACTCCTAGATAGGCCTGGTGTTTGTGTCGGCAACTTGGGTCACTTAGCTTAGTCATCCAGCAACCTCATTGCGCCTCTTTTTTTCTTTGCATCATGTGCTGTTTGGGGACTATTTTTTTAATCTGCCATCCTGTCTGACACTGCAGTGCCACTCCTAGATGGGCCAGGTCTTTGTTTCGGCCACTTGGGTCACTTAGCTTAGTCACACAGCTACCTCATTGCGACTCTTTTTTTCTTTGCATCATGTGCTGTTTGGGGACTATTTTTTTAAAGTGCTATCCTGTCTGACACTGCAGTGCCACTCCTAGATGGGCCAGGCGTTTGTGTCGGCCACTTGTGTCGCTTAGCTTAGTCATCCAGCGACCTCGGTGCAAATTTTAGGACTAAAAATAATATTTGAGGTGTTCAGAATAGACTGGAAATGAGTGGAAATTATGGTTATTGAGGTTAATAATACTATGGCATCAAAATGACCCCCAAATTCTATGATTTAAGCTGTTTTTGAGGGTTTTTTGTAAAAAAACACCCGAATCCAAAACACACCTGAATCAGACAAAAAAAATTCAGGGAGGTTTTGCCAAAACGCGTCCGAATCCAAAACACGGCCGTGGAACCAAATCCAAAACCAAAACCCGAAAAATTTCCGGTGCACATCACTACTGTTTACTGACCCTCCATATCATCCACTTGGGTCCCATCCAGTTCCCAGAAAAGGTCTCTGTCCCAGATAATGCAAGGGGACACAGACACAGATTCTGACTCTGACGTCGACACTGGGGATTTGAGAGGGGTAGACGCCAAAAGCATACAATGTATGATAGTTGCTATAAAGGAAGTGTTGGAGTTTCCTGAAACAACACTGGTCCCTGAGGAAAAGGATTATTTTAAATTAAATAAAAAAGTTGTGACTTTTCCTCCATCAAAGGATTTGAATGCATTCTTTGAAGAATCCTGGGCTAACCCTGAGAAGAAATTTACCCTTCCCAGAAGGATACGTGTAGCGTACCCTTTCTCTGAGGAAGACAGGCACAAATGGGAGACTCCCCCAATGATAGACACCTAAGTTTCTTGGCTGTCTAAGAACATTATTTTGCCTGCCCCTGGTTCAGCCACCTTAAAAGATCCAGCTGACCGTAAATTAGAAACAACCCTGAAATCCATATATACGGCTAATGGAACGGTGCTCAGGCCCAACATTGCTTGTGCATGGGTGTGTAACGCTATAGAAAAATGGTCTGACAACTTGCTTGTTAACATAGACACAGTTGACAGGGATGAAATAGTACTAACTCTCGGCCATATCAAAGATGCTGCAGGTTACTTAGTTGAAGCTATGAAGGATATTGGGTTGCTGAGTTCAAGATCCTCCGCTATGGCGATTTCAGCCCGCAGGGCGCTGTGGATCCGCCAATGGAATGCTGATGCGGAATCAAAAAAGAATATTGAGGCGCTTCCTTACAATGGAGAAGCCCTCTTTGGAGACAAGCTGGATGCCATGATTTCAACAACTACATCAGGCAAGTCAGCATTTCTGCCTTCCGCAGCTGCTCCACCTAGGAAAGGATTTAATTATCATACGATGCAATCCTTTCAGCCCAACGAGTCCAAAAAGGCAAAGGGTACCCCCTTCTTCGCAGGAAGAGGGTGAGGAAGAGGTAAAAAAATCTACAACACCATCAGGCTCGCAGGAGCAGAAGTCAACAGCTACTTCTGCTAAAACCTCAGCATGATGCTGGTGCTCACCTGCGGCAGTACGATCGGGTGGGGGCAAGTCTACTGTCTTTCAGCCAGTCCTGGGTTTACTCAGATCTGGATCCTTGGGTATTGCAGATAGTATCCCAAGTGTCACGATCCGGGTATCTGGACGCCATTTCTTACCCATCAGATGCCTCCTAAGGCTGGCTCAGCGCTCCAGGACCGGATCCCATCTGTTATCCTGATGTGTACATTCCTGTATCCTCTCCTGTCACTCTGGGACGCTGTCACAGTAAACGCCATATTACACCTGGCATGGCGTCTCCCGCGGCCTCCGCCGCCGTCCCTGAACTTCTGCATGCAGAGTGTCTGAGTGGCGATTACGTCAGCCGCGGCCTCCGCTGTGTCCGCGTGGTTGGATGTGCATCTGTCAGCCTGGCGCCTCCTGTCTCCGGTGGCCGGCGCCGCCATTACTGTTTTCATTACCACATGGATTACAAACCAAACTTCCCTCCAAGTGTCTGCATGGGCGCAGCCATCTTGGATTCTGTCAGCTGATCATTTCCACCAATCTGTTCTCAGTATTGATAATCTGCATAATTGCCTAGCCAATCCCTTCCTTGCTGCAGGTATAAATACACTGTGCCTGAGCAAGGAAGGCGTCAGTGCTTTGGTTGTCAAACCTAGTTCCTGTTTGTCTCTCTCCTGTGATTGTCTTCCAGGTTCCAGCTCCTGTCTCAAGACTTCCACCATAGAGACCCGCACCAGCATTCCACCTGCGGTGTAGCCTGACTCTCCAATCCATTGTGGATTCATCTGTTTCCAGCTACAACATTACCTGCTTCCAGCTCAGCTTCCAGCAGAGTACAGCTTCCCTTAAAGGGCCGGTGTCCTTTCTACACTTTACCACTCTCCACCGGTATTATTATTTCTCCGCTCTCAAGTTCTACATTTCAGTTCATATTTCATCGCTCCCAAGTTCATTTATTATTTAACTGGTTCCAGCCAGTATCCACTCCGTGCTAACAACAGTCTGGTTCCAGCCAGTATCCACAGCAGCTGTTTTATCTTCAGCAACCCAGCTTTTCCTGGAACACCAGCTGGCACAATCCTGGGTTATCTCCATTGCTACAGTCGGGCCTGGTAAGGACTTTCCATCTAGAAGATCATAAGAACTATCTCACACTACCAGTGCCCTGTGGCTCCTGCCATCCTGTAGTACCCAGGAACTGTATTTATTCTTTGCTGACTTTTACGTTTTCTTTTACTGCTGCTGTGTTGCGGAGTTGTCATAATAAACATCATTGACTTTTATCCAAGTTGTCGTGGTCACGCCTTCGGGCAGTTATTATTCATGTTACTTACATGTCCAGGGGTCTGATACAACCTCCCAGGTTCCGGTACATCTCAGCCCCTACAACTGAGGCTGCCTCCCGTCAGCTCAGGCCCTCAGTTGTGACAGTAAGCACTGACCTAATGAATCCAGCCGGAGACCAGGATCAAGCGGCCAGGCCGATGCAAGAACTGGCAGCCCGACTAGAACATCAGGAGGCTGCACAGGGCCACATCATCCGCTGTCTCCAGGATCTCTCTACTCGGCTGGATGGGATTCAGACAACTCTCCGTGGATCAGGCGCGTCTGGTGCGTCAACCACAGTGACTCCAGCTATAACCCCACCCACCTTACCCATTTCTGCTCCACGTCTTCATCTTCCAACGCCAGCAAAATTTGACGGATCTCCAAGATTCTGCAGGGGATTTCTCAACCAGTGTGAGATTCAGTTTGAGCTACAACCTGGCAATTTTCCCAGTGACCGTACAAAAATTGCCTACATTATTTCTCTTCTCAGTGGCTCAGCCCTTGATTGGGCATCACCGTTATGGGAGAGGTCCGACACCCTGCTATCTTCCTACACTGCCTTCGTGTCAACATTCAGGCGCATCTTCGACGAGCCAGGCCGGGTAACCTCAGCTTCATCCGAGATTCTCCGTTTACGCCAGGGGTCACGTACTGTAGGACAATATCTGATACAGTTCCAGATCCTGGCATCCGAACTGGCATGGAACGACGAGGCCCTGTATGCTGCATTCTGGCATGGCTTATCTGAGCGTATTAAAGATGAGTTAGCTACCAGAGACTTACCTTCTAAGTTAGATGAGCTAATCTCACTCTGCACGAAAGTTGATTTACGTTTCAGAGAGAGAGCAACTGAGCGTGGAAGATCATCTGCTCCAAAATCTTCTGCTCCTCCTCCTCGTCAACTGTCACCATCTAAAGATGAGCCCATGCAACTTGGCCGTTCCCGTTTAACTCCTGCTGAGCGCCGAAGACGTCTCTCCGAGTTTCTCTGTCTCTATTGTGCAGCTCCGTCTCACACCATTAATGCCTGTCCCAAACGTCCGGGAAACTCCAAATCCTAGCTCGCCAAGGAGAGGGCCGGCTAGGAGTAATGATCTCCTCTCCATCTCCTCAAGGTTGTAATCTCCCAGTCTCGCTTCAAGTTGCTCAACGTTATCGGAACGTCATTGCCCTCCTTGATTCCGGAGCAGCTGGGAACTTTATTACCGAAGCCTATGTTAAACGGTGGTCCCTACCCACCGAGAGACTTCCTTCGTCCATTTCTTTAACTGCCGTTGATGCAGTTATTTCTTTAAGGACTCTACCAGTTCGTCTGAGAGTGGGAGTTCTTCATTCCGAACTTATTTCTTTTTTAGTGATTCCAAGAGCCACACATCCTGTGGTCCTGGGCCTTCCATGGCTCCGTCTTCACAATCCTACTATTGATTGGACGACTACGCAAATCCTGGCATGGGGTTCCTCCTGTGCTGAGACATGTTTGTTTAAAGTATTGCCTGTCTGTTCTTCCTCCCCCAGGTCGTCTGATGTTCCACCTCCTCCATATCAAGATTTCACGGATGTGTTCAGTAAAGCTTCTGCTGATATCCTTCCTCCTCATAGAGAATGGGACTGTCCGATTGATCTCGTTCCAGGGAAGGTTCCACCTCGAGGCCGAACTTATCCGTTGTCTCTGCCTGAGACGCATTCTATGGAGGAATATATTAAAGAGAACCTAGCAAAGGGGTTCATTCGACCTTCTTCTTCTCCAGCCGGCGCAGGCTTCTTTTTTGTAAAAAAGAAAGATGGTGGTCTGCGGCCGTGCATCGACTACAGAGGTTTGAACGACATTACCATCAAGAACCGTTATCCTTTACCCCTGATTACTGAGCTCTTTGACAGAGTTAGCGGAGCTACCATCTTTACAAAGCTGGACTTGCGAGGTGCATACAATCTCATCCGGATCCGTGAGGGTGACGAGTGGAAGACCGCCTTTAACACCCGTGACGGACATTATGAGTACCTCGTCATGCCCTTCGGATTGAGCAATGCTCCAGCTGTCTTCCAGCATTTTGTCAATGAGATCTTCAGAGACATTCTATACCGTCATGTCGTGGTCTATCTAGACGATATCCTCATTTTTGCCAACGATTTAGAGGAACATCGTTTTTGGGTTAAAGAGGTTCTGTCCCGTCTCCGTGTCAATCATCTCTATTGCAAATTAGAAAAATGCGTCTTTGAAGTC
Organism: Pseudophryne corroboree; assembly: GCF_028390025.1. Taxonomy (NCBI): domain Eukaryota; kingdom Metazoa; phylum Chordata; class Amphibia; order Anura; family Myobatrachidae; genus Pseudophryne; species Pseudophryne corroboree. The sequence goes on from NC_086455.1 coordinate 131,977,949, forward strand.
AAGTCCATTCCGTTTCTAGGGTACATTGTGTCCGGTTCCGGACTAGAGATGGATCCTGAGAAACTACAAGCAATCCAAAATTGGCCGGTACCCTTAACCCTCAAAGGGGTCCAGAGGTTCTTAGGGTTCGCCAACTATTACCGAAAGTTTATACGAGACTTTTCCACCATTGTGGCGCCTATTACTGCTTTCACTAAGAAGGGTGCTAACCCGTCCAAGTGGTCTGAAGAAGCCATGCAAGCATTTCATCTTTTAAAACAAAGGTTCATCTCTGCGCCTGTTCTGAAACAGCCTGACATCGACTCTCCTTTCATCTTAGAGGTGGATGCCTCCTCCGTTGGAGTAGGAGCGGTGTTATCTCAGAGGGCTAAAGATGGCCATTTACACCCTTGCAGTTTCTTCTCCCGGAAGTTCTCCCCAGCTGAGCGCAACTATGCCATTGGCGACCAGGAGTTGCTAGCCATCAAGCTCGCTCTAGAAGAGTGGAGGTATCTGTTGGAGGGAGCTTCTCATTCAATCACCATACTTACAGACCACAAGAACCTTTTATACCTGAAGGGCGCACAATGTCTCAACCCTCGTCAGGCCAGATGGGCACTTTTCCAGGTTCGACTTTAAACTCCAGTTCTGTCCGGGCTCTCTGAATCGCAAGGCCGATGCCCTTTCCCGCTCATGGGAGCAAGAAAATGAGTCAGAGTCTTCAGACAAGCATCCTATTATAAATCCGTTGGCATTCTCCACGGTAGGGATGGACTCTACGCCCCCATCAGGGAAAAGTTTTGTGAAGCCGATGCTAAGGAAGAAGCTCATGCATTGGGCCCATGCTTCCCGTTTTGCCGGACATACAGGTATCCAAAAAACCCTGGAGTTTATCTCTAGGTCCTATTGGTGGCCAACTCTGAAAAAGGACGTCTTGGAGTTTATTGCATCTTGCCCAAAGTGTGCCCAACATAAAGTATCCCGCCAGTCGCCTGCGGGGCAACTGGTTCCACTATCCGTTCCCCGTCGACCATGGACCCACTTGTCGATGGATTTCATTACAGACTTACCCATGTGCAACAAGTTCAATACCATCTGGGTGGTAGTTGACCGGTTCACCAAGATGGCACACTTCATTCCTCTCACCGGTCTTCCGTCAGCTTCCAAGTTGGCTCAAGTATTCATACAAGAGATCTTCCGACTCCACGGTCTTCCTGAAGAAATTATCTCAGATCGAGGAGTTCAATTCACAGCCAAATTCTGGCGAAGTTTATGTCAAGTCCTCCAAGTCAAGCTAAAGTTTTCCACGGCTTACCATCCTCAGACCAATGGTCAAACCGAGAGGGTGAATCAGGACTTGGAGGCCTTCCTCCGCATCTATGTGTCCTCCTCTCAAGATGACTGGGTTCAATTACTTCCCTGGGCCGAGTTCTGTCATAACAACCAGTATCATTCTTCATCTGCTTCAACACCATTCTTCACTAACTTTGGATTCCACCCTAAAGTCCCTGAGTTCCAACCGCTTCCAGCAACTTCTGTTCCCGCAGTGGATATCACCTTGCATCAGTTTGCCAATATCTGGAAGAGCGTACGATCAGCTCTGCTCAAGGCATCGTTCAGGTACAAGAAGTTTGCGGATAAGAAGCGTCGAGCAGTTCCTGCTCTCAAGGTGGGTGATCGGGTATGGTTATCCACGAAGAATTTGAGGTTAAGAGTTCCCAGTATGAAGTTTGCACCTCGCTATATCGGTCCTTTCAAGATTGAACAAGTCATCAATCCTGTTGCTTACAGACTCCAGTTGCCTCCCTTCTTAAAAATACCCAGGACATTCCATGTTTCCCTGTTGAAACCGCTGATCTTGAATCGGTTTCATTCCTCACTTCCTCCAACTCCGAAAGTCCAAACTCAACGAGGCGTTGAGTATGAAGTGGCCAAGATCCTGGACTCACGTCACCGTTACGGTCAACTACAATATCTTATTGACTGGAAGGGTTATGGTCCTGAGGAACGTTCATGGACCAATGCTTCTGATGTCCATGCTCCTGCCTTGGTCCGGAGATTCCATTCCAAGTTTCCTCAAAAGCCAAAGAAGTGTCCTGGGGCCACTCCTAAAGGGGGGGGTGCTGTCACGATCCGAGTATCTGGACGCCATTTCTTACCCATCAGATGCCTCCTAAGGCTGGCTCAGCGCTCCAGGACCGGATCCCATCTGTTATCCTGATGTGTACATTCCTGTATCCTCTCCTGTCACTCTGGGACGCTGTCACAGTAAACGCCATATTACACCTGGCATGGCGTCTCCCGCGGCCTCCGCCGCCGTCCCTGAACTTCTGCATGCAGAGTGTCTGAGTGGCGATTACGTCAGCCGCGGCCTCCGCTGTGTCCGCGTGGTTGGATGTGCATCTGTCAGCCTGGCGCCTCCTGTCTCCGGTGTCCGGCGCCGCCATTACTGTTTTCATTACCACATGGATTACAAACCAAACTTCCCTCCAAGTGTCTGCATGGGCGCAGCCATCTTGGATTCTGTCAGCTGATCATTTCCACCAATCTGTTCTCAGTATTGATAATCTGCATAATTGCCTAGCCAATCCCTTCCTTGCTGCAGGTATAAATACACTGTGCCTGAGCAAGGAAGGCGTCAGTGCTTTGGTTGTCAAACCTAGTTCCTGTTTGTCTCTCTCCTGTGATTGTCTTCCAGGTTCCAGCTCCTGTCTCAAGACTTCCACCATAGAGACCCGCACCAGCATTCCACCTGCGGTGTAGCCTGACTCTCCAATCCATTGTGGATTCATCTGTTTCCAGCTACAACATTACCTGCTTCCAGCTCAGCTTCCAGCAGAGTACAGCTTCCCTTAAAGGGCCGGTGTCCTTTCTACACTTTACCACTCTCCACCGGTATTATTATTTCTCCGCTCTCAAGTTCTACATTTCAGTTCATATTTCATCGCTCCCAAGTTCATTTATTATTTAACTGGTTCCAGCCAGTATCCACTCCGTGCTAACAACAGTCTGGTTCCAGCCAGTATCCACAGCAGCTGTTTTATCTTCAGCAACCCAGCTTTTCCTGGAACACCAGCTGGCACAATCCTGGGTTATCTCCATTGCTACAGTCGGGCCTGGTAAGGACTTTCCATCTAGAAGATCATAAGAACTATCTCACACTACCAGTGCCCTGTGGCTCCTGCCATCCTGTAGTACCCAGGAACTGTATTTATTCTTTGCTGACTTTTACGTTTTCTTTTACTGCTGCTGTGTTGCGGAGTTGTCATAATAAACATCATTGACTTTTATCCAAGTTGTCGTGGTCACGCCTTCGGGCAGTTATTATTCATGTTACTTACATGTCCAGGGGTCTGATACAACCTCCCAGGTTCCGGTACATCTCAGCCCCTACAACTGAGGCTGCCTCCCGTCAGCTCAGGCCCTCAGTTGTGACACCAAGGGTACAAATTGGAATTTCAGGACCTTCCACCATGCCGATTTTTAAAATCAGCCTTACCAGCTTCTGTTCAGGACAGAGCAAAAGTGCTGAACGTAATACAGAAATTATGTCAAGACAATGTAATTTCCTTTATTCAAGCCTGTTTGTAGTGCCGAAACCGGATGGCTCGATCAGACCGATTTTAAACCTAAAGACTCTGAACCTTTATTTGAAAAGGTTCAAATTCAAGATGGAATCCCTGAGAGCGGTGATCTCCAGCTTGGAGGAAAAGGGATTTTTGGTATCGATGGACATCAAAGATGCTCATTTACATGTTCCCACCTACCCGCCGCATAGGGCATACCTGAGGTTTGCGGTGCAGGACTGCCACTACCAGTTCCAAACATTGCCTTTCGGGCTCTCCACAGCTCCGAGAATATTCACCAAGGTGATGGTGGAGATGATGGTTCTTCTTCGCAAGAAAGGAGTCAAAGTCATCCCATACTTGGACGATCTCCTCATAAAAGCGAGATCCAGGGAGAAACTAGTGCAGAACATTGCACTTTCCCTGACGGTGCTTCAACAGCACGGTTGGATCATAAACCTTCCAAAATCACAATTGGAACCCACAATGAGGTTATCATTTCTGGGAATGATATTGGACACGGAAGCACAGAAAGTATTCCTACCAGTGGAAAAGGCTCTGGAGATCCAGAGGATGGTCAAACAAGTTTTAAATCCAGCACGCGTATCGATTCATCAGTGCATCCGCCTGCTGGGGAAGATGGTAACGGCCTACGAGGCTCTACAATTTGGCCAATTCCATGCCAGGGTGTTCCAATGGGACCTACTAGACAAGTGATCCGGATCGCACCTACACATGCACCGGTGGATAATCCTGTCAACAAAAGCAGGAATTTCACTCTTGTGGTGGCTTCAAAGTTCTCACCTCCTGGAGGGACGCAGGTTCGGGATTCAGACTTGGATCCTGGTTACCACAGATGCAAGCCTCCGAGGTTGAGGAGCAGTCACACAAGGGGAAAGCTTCCAAGGACGATGGTCAAGTCAAGAAGTACTCCTTCACATAAACATTCTGGAATTGAGAGCTGTGTACAACAGCCTTCATCAAGCGGCACACCTTCTTCAAGGTCGTCCCATACAGATCCAGTCAGACAATGTAACGGCAGTAGCTTAACATAAACCGCCAGGGCGGAACAAAAAGCAGGGCGGCAATGGCAGAGGTGACAAAGATACAGGAGAATGGGGCCTCCACCCAGAAGTCTTTGCAGAGGTAGAAGATCATTGGGGCATTCCTCAAGTAGATATGATGACATCACGTCTCAACAAGAAGCTTCAGAAATATTGTTCCAGGTCAAAAGACCCACAAGCAATAGCAGTGGATGCACTGGTGACCCAGTGGGTGTTTCAGTCGGTGTATCTGTTCCCTCCACTTCCACTAATACCAAAAGTTCTCAAGATTATCAGAAGAACAAGGGTTTGAGCAATTCTCATTGCTCCAGACTGGCCAAGGAGGGCTTGGTATCCAGATCTTCATGAGTTGTTACTGGAAGATCCTCTTCCTCTTCGTGAGGACCTGCTTCAGCAGGGGCCGTTTGGTTATCAAGACTTACCGCGGCTGCGTTTGACGGCATGGCTGAGTGCCAGATCCTAGCCCGTAAGGGTATTCCCAATGAAGTAATTCCCACACTTATTCTGGCCAGGAAAGGGGTAACGTCCAAACATTACCATCGTATTTGGAGAAAATATGTATCTTGGTGTGAATCCAAGAAGTCTCCTGCGGTGGAGTTTAAATTAGGAAGTCTTCTCCTATTTCTACAGGCGGGTGTGGATGCTGGCTTGAGATCAGGGTCTATCAAGGTCCAAATTTCGGCCTTGTCCATTTTCTTTCAGAAACAGTTGGCTTCTCTTCCTGAGGTCCAGACGTTCGTGAAGGGGGTTCTGCGCATCCAACCTCCCTTTGTGCCTTCTGCGGCGCCATGGGATCTTAATGTGGTGTTGCAGTTCCTTAAATCGGACTGGTTTGAGCCTCTGCAAGAGGTAGAAGTTTCTCACTTGTAAAGTGGTCATGCTGTTGGCCTTGGCCTCAGGCAGATGAGTGCCTGAATTAGGGGCTCTGTCACACAAGAGTCCTTATTTGATTTTTCATAAAGATAGAGCTGAACTGCGGAAGCGTCAGCATTTTCTTCCAAAGGTTGTGTCCATATCAACCAACCTGTGGTGGTGCCAGTGGCTTCTGACACCTCAGCCATTTCAAAAGTCCTTGGATGTTGTCAGAGCGTTGAGGACTTATGTTGCAAGAACAGCTCGGATAAGGAAAACAGAATCTTTGTTTGTCCTCTATGACCCCAACAAGATTGGGGGTCCTGCTTCTAAGCAGACTATTGCGTGCTGGATCAGAGGTACCATTCAGCACGCTTATTCCACGGCAGGATTGCCGTTACCGAGTTCTGTATAGGCCCACTCTACAAGGAAAGTGGGTTCTTCCTGGGCGACTGCCCGGGGTGTCTCGGCGTTGCAAATTTGCCGAGCAGCTACTTGGTCAGGGGCAAACACGTTTGCTAAATTTTACAGGTTTGACACCTTGGCTGCTGACGAACTTCAGTTTGGTCAGTCAGTTCTACAGGAACATTAGCACTTTCCCGCCCATACTGGGAGCTTTGGTACATCCCCATGGTACTAAAATGGACCCGAGCATCCTCTAGGACGTAAGAGAAAATAGGATTTTAATTACCTACCGGTAAATCCTTTTCTCTGACGTCCTAAGTGGATGCTGGGGACTCCGTCAGGACCATGGGGATTAGCGGCTCCGCAGGAGACAGGGCACAAAAGTAAAAGCTTTAGGATCAGGTGGTGTGCACTGGCTCCTCCCCCTATGACCCTCCTCCAAGCCTCAGTTAGGTTTTTGTGCCCGGCCGAGAAGGGTGCAATCTAGGTGGCTCTCCTAAAGAGCTGCTTAGAGTAAAAGTTTTATTAGGTTTTTTATTTTCAGTGAGTCCTGCTGGCAACAGGCTCACTGCAACGAGGGACTTAGGGGAGAAGAAGTGAACTCACCTGCGTGCAGGATGGATTGGCTTCTTAGGCTACTGGACACTAGCTCCAGAGGGACGATCACAGGTACAGCCTGGATGGGTCACCGGAGCCGCGCCGCCGACCCCCTTGCAGATGCTGAAGAGAGAAGAGGTCCAGAAATCGGCGGCTGAAGACTTCTCAGTCTTCATGAGGTAGCGCACAGCACTGCAGCTGTGCGCCATTGCTCTCAGCACACTTCACACCAACGGTCACTGAGGGTGCAGGGCGCTGGGGGGGGCGCCCTGGGCAGCAATGAAAGTACCTATACTGGCTAAAAATACATCACATATAGCCTCTGGGGCTATATGGATGTATTTAACCCCTGCCAGGTTGTCAGAAAAACGGGAGAAGAAGCCCGCCGAAAAGGGGGCGGGGCCTATTCTCCTCAGCACACAGCGCCATTTTCCCTCACAGAACTGCTGGTGGGAAGGCTCCCAGGCTCTCCCCTGCACTGCACTACAGAAACAGGGTTAAAACAGAGAGGGGGGGCACTTATTTGGCGATATGCTTATATATTAAGATGCTATAAGGGAAAACACTTATATAAAGGTTGTCCCTGTATAATTATAGCGTTTTGGTGTGTGCTGGCAAACTCTCCCTCTGTCTCCCCAAAGGGCTAGTGGGGTCCTGTCCTCTATCAGAGCATTCCCTGTGTGTGTGCTGTGTGTCGGTACGTGTGTGTCGACATGTATGAGGACGATGTTGGTGAGGAGGCGAAGCAAATTGCCTGTAATGGTGATGTCACTCTCTAGGGAGTCGACACCGGAATGGATGGCGTATTTAGGGAATTACGTGATAATGTCAACACGCTGCAAGGTCGGTTGACGACATGAGACGGCCGGCAAACAAATTAGTACCTGTCCAGGCATCTCAAACACCGTCAGGGGCTTTAAAACGCCCATTTACCTCAGTCGGTCGACACAGACACAGACACTGACTCCAGTGTCGACGGTGAAGAAACAAACGTATTTTCCTTTAGGGCCACACGTTACATGTTAAGGGCAATGAAGGAGGTGTTACATATTTCTGATACTACAAGTACCACAAAAAAGGGTATTATGTGGGGTGTGAAAAAACTACCTGTAGTTTTTCCTGAATCAGATAAATTAAATGAAGTGTGTGATGATGCGTGGGTTTCCCCCGATAGAAAATTATTGGCGGTATACCTTTTCCCGCCAGAAGTTAGGGCGCGTTGGGAAACACCCCTTAGGGTGGATAAGACGCTCACACGCTTATCAAGTGGCGTTACCGTCTCCAGATACGGCCGCCCTCAAGGAGCCAACTGATAGGAGGCTGGAAAATATCCTAAAAAGTATATACACACATACTGGTGTTATACTGCGACCAGCGATCGCCTCAGCCTGGATGTGCAGCGCTGGGGTGGCTTGGTCGGATTCCCTGACTGAAAATATTGATACCCTTGACAGGGACAGTATTTTATTGACTATAGAGCATTTAAAGGATGCATTTCTATATATGCGAGATGCACAGAGGGATATTTGCACTCTGGCATCAAGAGTAAGTGCGATGTCCATATCTGCCAGAAGATGTTTATGGACACGACAGTGGTCAGGTGATGCAGATTCCAAACGGCACATGGAAGTATTGCCGTATAAAGGGGAGGAGTTATTTGGGGTCGGTCCATCGGACCTGGTGGCCACGGCAACAGCTGGAAAATCCACCTTTTTTACCCCAAGTCACATCTCAGCAGAAAAAGACACCGTCTTTTCAGCCTCAGTCCTTTCGTCCCCATAAGGGCAAGCGGGCAAAAGGCCAGTCATATCTGCCCAGGGATAGAGGAAAGGGAAGAAGACTGCAGCAGGCAGCCCATTCCCAGGAACAGAAGCCCTCCACCGCTTCTGCCAAGTCCTCAGCATGACGCTGGGGCCGTACAAGCGGACTCAGGTGCGGTGGGGGGTCGTCTCAAGAGTTTCAGCACGCAGTGGCCTCACTCGCAAGTGGACCCCTGGATCCTACAAGTAGTATCCCAGGGGTACAGATTGGAAATTCGAGACGTCTCCCCCTCGCAGGTTCCTGAAGTCTGCTTTACCAACGTCTCCCTCCGACAGGGAGGCAGTATTGGAAACAATTCACAAGCTGTATTCCCAGCAGGTGATAATCAAAGTGCCCCTCCTACAACAAGGAAAGGGGTATTATTCCACACTATATTGTGGTACTGAAGCCAGACGGCTCGGTGAGACCTATTCTAAATCTGAAATATTTGAACACTTACATACAAAGGTTCAAATCAAGATGGAGTCACTCAGAGCAGTGATAGCGAACCAGGAAGAAGGGGACTATATGGTGTCCCTGGACATCAGGGATGCTTACCTCCATGTCCCAATTTGCCCTTCTCACCAAGGGTACCTCAGGTTCGTGGTACAGAACTGTCACTATCAGTTCCAGACGCTGCCGTTTGGATTGTCCACGGCACCCCGGGTCTTTACCAAGGTAATGGCCGAAATGATGATTCTTCTTCGAAGAAAGGGCGTCTTAATTATCCCTTACTTGGACGATCTCCTGATAAGGGCAAGGTCCAGAGAACAGTTAGAGGTCGGAGTAGCACTATCTCAAGTAGTTCTACGACAGCACGGGTGGATTCTAAATATTCCAAAATCGCAGCTGTTTCCGACGACACGTCTGCTGTTCCTAGGGATGATTCTGGACACAGTCCAGAAAAGGGTGTTTCTCCCGGAGAAGAAAGCCAGGGAGTTATCCGAGCTAGTCAGGAACCTCCTAAAACCAGGAAAAGTGTCAGTGCATCATTGCACAAGGGTCCTGGGAAAAATGGTGGCTTCTTACGAAGCGATTCCATTCGGCAGATTTCACGCAAGAACTTTTCAGTGGTATCTGCTGGAAAAATGGTCCGGATCGCATCTTCAGATGCATCAGCGGATAACCCTGTCTCCAAGGACAAGGGTGTTTCTTCTGCGGTGGCTGCAGAGTGCTCATCTACTAAAGGGCCGCAGATTCGGCATTCAGGACTGGGTCCTGGTAACCACGGATGCCAGCCTGAGAGGCGGGGGAGCAGTCACACAGGGAAAAAATTTCCAGGGAGTGTGATCAAGTCTGGAGACTTCTCTCCACATAAATATACTGGAGCTAAGGACAATTTACAATGCTCTAAGCTTAGCAAGACCTCTGCTTCAAGGTCAGCCGGTATTGATCCAGTGGGACAACATCACGGCAGTCGCCCACGTAAACAGACAGGGCGGCACAAGAAGCAGGAGGGCAATGGCAGAAACTGCAAGGATTCTTCGCTGGGCGGAAAATCATGTGATAGCACTGTCAGCAGTGTTCATTCCGGGAGTGGACAACTGGGAAGCAGACTTCCTCAGCAGGCACGACCTCCACCCGGGAGAGTGGGGACTTCATCGGGAAGTCTTCCACATGATTGTGAACCGTTGGGAAAGACCAAAGGTGGACATGATGGCGTCCCGCCTGAACAAAAAACTGGACAGGTATTGCGCCAGGTCAAGAGACCCTCAGGCAATAGCTGTGGACGTTCTGGTAACACCGTGGGTGTACCAGTCGGTGTATGTGTTCCCTCCTCTGCTTCTCATACCCAAGGTACTGAGAATTATAAGACGTAGAGGAGTAAGAACTATACTCGTGGCTCCGGATTGGCCAAGAAGGACTTGGTACCCGGAACTTCAAGAAATGCTCACAGAGGACTCATGGCCTCTGCCGCTAAGAAGGGACTTGCTTCAGCAAGTACCATGTCTGTTCCAAGACTTACCGCGGCTGCGTTTGACGGCATGGCGGTGGAACGCCGGATCCTAAGGGAAAAAGGCATTCCGGAAGAGGTCATTCCTACCCTGGTCAAAGCCAGGAAGGAGGTGACCGCACAACATTATCACCACATGTGGCGAAAATATGTTGCGTGGTGTGAGGCCAGGAAGGCCCCACGAAGAAATTTCAACTCGGTCGATTCCTGCATTTCCTGCAAACAGGAGTGTCTATGGGCCTCAAATTGGGGTCCATTAAGGTTCAAATTTCGGCCCTGTCAATTTTCTTCCAGAAAGAATTGGCTTCAGTTCTTGAAGTCCAGAAGTTTGTCAAGGGAGTACTGCATATACAACCCCCTTTTGTGCCTCCAGTGGCACTGTGGGATCTCAACGTAGTTCTGGGATTCCTCAAATCACATTGGTTTAAACCGCTCAAATCTGTGGATTTGAAATATCTCACATGAAAAGTGACCATGCTGTTGGCCCTGGCCTCGGCCAGGCGAGTGTGAGAATTGGCGGCTTTGTCTCACAAAGCCCATATCTGATTGTCCATTCGGACAGGGCAGAGCTGCGGACTCGTCCCCAGTTTCTCCCTAAGGTGGTGTCAGCGTTTCACCTGCACCAGCTTATTGTGGTACCTGCGGCTACTAGGGACTTGGAGGACTCCAAGTTGCTAGATGTTGTCAGGGCCCTGAAAATATAGGTTTCCAGGACGGCTGGAGTCAGGAAAACTGACTTGCTGTTATCCTGTAGGCACCCAAAAAACTGGGTGCTCTTGCTTCTAAGCAGACGATTGCTAGTTGGATGTGTAGTACAATTCAGCTTGCACATTCTGTGGCAGGCCTGCCACAGCCAAAATATGTAAATGCCCATTCCACAAGGAAGGTGGGCTCATCTTGGGCGGCTGCCCGAGGGGTCTCGGCTTTACAACTTTGCCGAGCTGCTACTTGGTCAGGGGCACACCCTGGCTGAGGAGGACCTGGAGTTCTCTCATTCGGTGCTGCAGAGTCATCCGCACTCTCCCGCCCGTTTGGGAGCTTTGGTATAATCCCCATGGTCCTGACGGAGTCCCCAGCATCCACTTAGGACGTCAGAGAAAATAAGAATTTACTTACCGATAATTCTATTTCTCGTAGTCCGTAGTGGATGCTGGGCGCCCATCCCAAGTGCGGATTGTCTGCAATACTTGTACATAGTTATTGTTACAAAAATCGGGTTATTATTGTTGTGAGCCATCTTTTCAGAGGCTCCGCTGTTATCATGCTGTTAACTGGGTTCAGATCACAGGTTGTACAGTGTGATTGGTGTGGCTGGTATGAGTCTTACCCGGGATTCAAAATCCTTCCTTATTGTGTACGCTCGTCCGGGCACAGTATCCTAACTGAGGCTTGGAGGAGGGTCATAGGGGGAGGAGCCAGTGCACACCACCTGATCCTAAAGCTTTTACTTTTGTGCCCTGTCTCCTGCGGAGCCGCTAATCCCCATGGTCCTGACGGAGTCCCCAGCATCCACTACGGACTACGAGAAATAGAATTATCGGTAAGTAAATTCTTATTTTCTCGTAGTCCGTAGAGGATGCTGGGCGCCCGCCCAGTGCTCATTTTTCCTGCAGAATTAAATTTTATCTTTTTACACAGGTTCTCATTAAGATGTTCACAGCTGTTGCGTTATGCATGCACGTTAGCATGGGTTATGTTAAAGGCCATGTTAGGCGGCATGTTTTGTATGGTGTGAGCTGGTGTGAATCTCGCCACTAGTTTAATGTAAATTCTTCTCTCAAAGTTGTCCGTCTCCTCAGGCACAGTTCCTATACTGGGGTCTAGAGGAGGGGCATAGAGGGAGGAGCCAGTTCACACTGTTAAAGTCTTAAAGTGCCGAAGGCTCCTGCGGAACCGTCTATACCCCATGGTACTAAAATGGACCCCAGCATCCTCTACGTACTATGAGAAAAGGATTTACCAGTAGGTAATAAAAATCCTATTTTTTAGCGCGGACTTGGAGTCATACCTTCTAAAGTTAGAGTAACTGACACAGTCCCTACGAGCACATAGCTTCACCGCTAACCAGGAAAAGTGTTAAACCTCAGCCCAGTAAGGTAGAAGCGGTCCTCATATTGCCTAAACCTAAATGTAAGACACATGGGAAAGAGAAACCCATCCTCTCCCTTAGCTGGAAATTGCTGCCCAGAGAACATGCCACAATCCTGACTAAAATCATATCATTTGGTGACTTACCTTTGCCATCTGTCCTGTAACCTGCATGTTTTCTGCTGGCTGGGATAAACACACACACACAATACAAACTACACACACAAAGTACACACACACACACACACACAAACCCACCACATACACACACTGTACACACTACACACACACGCAAAGTATATACCCCCACATATATACACACAAAGTACACACACACACCCACCAACACATATACACACACACACCCACCAACACATATACACACACAAACCCCCACCATCACATATACACACACAGACAGTACACACACACCCTCACCACCACATATATACGCATACACACATCTCCACCACCACATATACACACACACAATACAAACTACACACACAGAGTACACCCAAACCCACCACATATACACACACAGCATACCCCTTACATATATACACACACAAAGTACACACACACCCAGCCACCAACACATATACACACACACACACACACACACACACACACACACACACCACCACATATACACACACAAACCCCCACCATCACATATACACACAGACAGTACACACACACCCTCACCACCACATATATACACACATATCTCCACCACCACATATACACACACATAAAGTACACACAAACACCCCCTCCACATACACAGTACACACACACACACACACACACACACACACACACACACACACACACCACCACATATACACACACAGTATGCATTACACACAAAGTACACACGTCAACCACCACATATACAAAAACATACAGTACACACAAACACCACCACATATATACACACACAGTACACACTATACACACAACTAACACCACATATATACACACAGTACACACTATATAAACACACACACACCACCACAATATACACCCCCCCCCCACACACACACACCACCACATATATAAACACACGCGCACACACAGTACACACTATACACAAACAATACCACATATACACACACACACACACACACACACACACACACACACCACCACATATATACACACACACAGTACACACTATACACACAACTACCACCACATATATACACATAGTACGCACTATATAAACACACACACACCACCACAATATACACACACACCCCGCACACACACACACACACACACACACACACACACACACACACACACACACCACATATATAATCACACGCGCACACACAGTACACACTATACACAAACACTACCACATATACACACATACATACATACATACATAACACACACACACACACACACACACCACCACCACATATATACATGCGAACAGGGGCAGATCCAGGAGAAAATGGAAGGGGGGGCACCATGATAGAGGAACGGTAATAGTTATATTTACATGCACCTAAGGCACGCGTGCTCCCAGATAAAAGGAGTGGTATCACAGGGGGCGTGGCCTCACAAAATACGCCATCAGGTAATGATTGGTTGTAGGCGCGCATCCTGGTTTATTGCCAATGTTTCACCCTGATGAAAAGGCTGATTGGGCCTTGAAATGTTGGTCACCTGTTCCATTAGTTATGGGAGCCTGGAAGGCACCCCAGCACAAAATAATTATTATAGTTTTTAGTTGGTGGTGGCAGATACCTTGATGTGGGCACTGCACTGAGACTCAGGCTACAGGACACGAACTGCCCATCTTTGATCAGCAGAAGCAGCCAGCTGGATCTCCAACAAGCAGCATAAGACATCTGCAGGACAGCCCTGTCACAATCACACGGGCCACCTTCTCAAAGCTGAGGCTGAGTGTGTCTGCACCTAGCATGGTGGTAAAGAAAGTGGAGGAGGAAGTGCTGGGAAACTGTGCGGTGCAGTGAGGGCTAATGAAGCCTTCTGCGCCATCATAAGTAACAGTCTTACTCGATGCTGGCATTTGAACCCTGCGTCTGGGCTAGACTCTGGCTTGCTGGCTGTGGGGGTGGTATGTTGCAGTGTGAGCAGGGGGACGCTGGAGCTGCAGCTCCAGCCTCCCCATTGGTTACCACACGGACTTGCTGTTAGAGCAGTGGCGGGTCCTAGTGCCTGCCGGCTCTTTTATCAAATCTGACTGACGGAAATAGCAGTAGTGCAGCTGCTGTTCTCCTTTTGAAAAAAAGAAGTCAGAAATGACAGGGGGGGCACGGGCCCGTGTGCCCCCCCCTGGATCCACCTATGCATGCGCACACACAATACACACTATACACACACCCACCACACACACACACACACACACACACACACACACACAGTACACACATATACATGCAGTACACACACCACACAAACAGTATACATACATTAATCAAGAAGCCATTACACTTGCCAGGCTTCCTGCAGCAGCAGCTCCCGGTACAGTCTGGGGGCGGAGCTTATCTAAGTGGCAGCAGGACCTCCAGTGAAGGAGAGACAGTGTTAGCAGCTACAGGGAAGAGAAACTTCATGTTTTACACCTAATTCACTCATATCTATGTATCGGCCACCATACAACTCTTTAAACCAGGACACTCATGAAGTGTAATATATATATATATATATATATATATATATATTTGTATACTTAATCATTCTTAAAACTGGGTTTATGTGGTTTTGTTTAAATCTCCCAGAAGGATATGATGTAGGAAGGTTGTATGTAATTATGCATCAAAACGGATACCTTCACCTGTATGGACTGATGACATAAACAAGCTGGACATTTCTCCAGGCTGGTGCTGATGGCTGGTGATGATGTCAGTCAGCCAGTACACTGTGACATCACAAACACTGTATAATCGGCTGCTGCTGCCTCTGGAACCTCACTTCTCAATACGAGTTGCTTGGTGAAGGAGCTTTGAAGAGAGAGAGAGAAATTCAATATAGCGAATTATCAGCCTGAGACTGAAGATGTCTCTAGGTGAGAGGAGACCGCCCGGCCTCACTCTAATAAAAGAGGCGGACATGAACGATGACATTTACTTACAAATGGTCACTTACCACGCTGTGACGTTCGGCAAAATTGTAACATCGTATGTCAGTGCTGAAATGGAAGATGCCCCAAATGTGGTATACTACAATGGGGAGGAAGAAGAGGAGGAGGATGATGCCACCAGTGAGACGTGCTCCGATAATTATTATTACCCAACCATCTATACTGGTGATGATAATGATGAGGATGATGGCAGAGAGGAAGATACACCTGATGGGGATACAGATGACACCAGTGCAGAAGACATCTGCAATACTGAGACCTGTGACACCGTTATCATACTCGATGACAGCGATGAGGAAGACTTCATTGAGGCAGATTATTACTACCCTAAGGTGACATTTTATGTGTGGGATGGATGGCTGAATAACACCAACAAGAGAACATCTCCAGCCAAGAAAAGACCTCCCGGCCTCACTCACATAAAAGACACTGAGCCACAAATAAATGATTGGCATGACGTTCTGGATAACACCACCCAGAAAACGTCTCTAGGTTGGAGAAGGCCTTCCAGCCTTAATCTCATCTGCCATGAATGTCCTTACATTACCACCCAGAAAACATCTCCAGGTGAGAAAAGACATCCCGGCCTCACTATTATAGAAGAGGCCGAGCCGCACACAAGCACCTGCCACACTCCTGACAAAACCACCACTGGTGCTATAAATTATAAGGCCAAATACAATGTCAGGACCTGGATACAGAGCAAGCTGGGGAGGAGATGTAAGAAGGAAGACACTGAGAATGCCCACAGCACAGAGAAAACATCCAAGAGAAATGTCTTCCAGTGGATAAGAGCAAAGCTGGGCAGAAAACCAAAGAGATCTGACTAACACGCTTACAGCGAGATACTTACATCAGCTCACCATCTTCCAGATGTAAGTAACAACGGACTTATTATTTACCATCCTCATATACCAACTGTTTAACATCAAAAAATAACATCTATAAGTTGTACTATACTATATTGTACTATAACAACATCTATATACAACTATAATATAACAACTTATATAACAGCAATAAACTAAAATAACAACTACAATCGTGTTTGTGTGTTTATGCTTTGTGACGTTACTACCATGTATGCTGGTATAGGCTCCAATTGCCACTATGTTATTTGGGTATAAATACAGGGGTCTGGTAAGGTGACAGGGTGATGTGTATGTGAGGGGCATGGTACAATGATATGGGCGATTGCTGGGATTACAGGTAACGCTTATCACCCCTTTACAAAAAGTACAAGGTATGCTTCAAATTGTTAGAACTCTCCAGCTTGGAATTCTCTAGCTTTCTATGCAAGGGCAGATAGCTCAATGAATAGTGTGTCTGACTGCAATGTCATAGGCAATGGGTTTGTATCCTGGGCACATCAGCATCCTGAAATGTAATAAAGGACAGTGCGACTGAACAACAAGGAGCTCTCCAGTCAAGTCCATAAATGCTGTATAGGTAGCAGCGACAATAGGGGTGGGGGGTAGGAGACAAGGGCGGTCAGTAGATGCTGGGCTTCAAAAAGGGTGGAAGCTGCAAGTGAAATTAATTAGATCATTTATAACTGATAAGTGCTGTCAACAGCGTCCCCTACCCTGCAGCGCTAAGGGCCTAATTCTGAGTTGATTGCAGCAGCAAATTTGTTAGCAGTTGGGCAAAACCATGGCCCTCATTCCGAGTTGTTCGCTCGGTATTTTTCATCGCATCGCATTGAAAATCCGCTTAGTACGCATGCGCAATGTTCGCACTGCGACTGCGCCAAGTAACTTTACTATGAAGAAAGTATTTTTACTCACGGCTTTTTCTTCGCTCCGGCGATCGTAATGTGATTGACAGGAAATGGGTGTTACTGGGCGGAAACACGGCATTTCAGGGGCGTGTGGCTGAAAACGCTACCGTTTCCGGAAAAAACGCAGGAGTGGCCGGGGAAACGGTGGGAGTGCCTGGGCGAACGCTGGGTGTGTTTGTGACGTCAACCAGGAACGACAAGCACTGAAATGATCGCACAGGCAGAGTAAGTCTGAAGCTACTCTGAAACTGCTAAGTAGTTAGTAATCGCAATATTGCGAATACATCGGTCGCCATTTTTAAGAAGCTAAGATTCACTCCCAGTAGGCGGCGGCTTAGCGTGTGTAACTCTGCTAAATTCGCCTTGCGACCGATCAACTCGGAATGAGGGCCCATGTGCACTGCAGGGGGGGCAGATATAACATGTGCAGAGAGAGTTAGATTTGGGTGGGGTGTATTCAAACTGAAATCTAAATTGCAGTGTAAAAATAAAGCAGCCAGTATTTACCCTGCACAGAAATAAAATAACCCACCCAAATCTAACTATCTCTGCAAATGTTATATCTGCCCCCCCTGCAGTGCACATGGTTTTGCCCAATTGCTAACAAACTTGCTGCTGCGATCAACTCAGAATTACCCCCTACGCACACACCTAGTTATGGCCCTGGGTACAGGTGTATTCTCACTGACACATATTGGAACCTTGTGTATGTGATGGGTATGTGAGGGGCACGGTACAATGATATGTGAGATTGCTGGGATTACAGGTGACGCACTGCAGACAGTGCCGTACGGGATATACAGGTACGTGGGACACATGTCAGGGTGGTGTAGGTGTATTCTCATGAACACATATTGGAGAATTTGGTAACTGGAATAAGCAGGTAACTGAAGCATTCCCCCTGATTTATGCTATAACATGGTCACAGCACCTATGGTGCTACGGGGAACACCTCTATAATGACATAAAGCAGCCAATCTGAAGAGGGAAAGGCCTGCAGAGAGGGAGGTATAATGGACAGGAAGATACAGAGTAATGGACAAGCCTACACACCCAGATAGTGGATGGTCCCAACCTTCTGGATGGAACTGGTCAGTCACCGATCCCTTTACTTTCCACTGGGACTCCTCCATACCCCCGGTTCTCCACACCTGAGCATTAGACTTGCATTGCTTCCACTCTGAGCTCTTCATCTGCATGCCTGGAAGAGAGACACCAGCCGTCAGGACATCACATCATATAAGCCCCACAGAGAGCAGCATGGACATAGTATGGAGGTAGTAATACATATATCACAGAATTGCTGGGGCTTTTCAGATGGACACGGACAGTGCACCCACTATTCAGCAGAACAACCCCCCACAACTAATAGAGATAGGGGGCCACAAGCCCAGACCCCCAATGCAGTTATATAGCGCCAGCATGCACTGTTGCCCTGTACAACTCTCACCCTCCCGGTGCTCCAGTTCCGCTATCTTCCCTCCATTTTCACTAAGCCCACAGCCCCCTATTCTAGTTCGCTCATTCTCCTCCCTTATCATTCCAGACCACCTATTGTACACAGACAGCTCTCCCTTCCACCCGCAATCACCCCCATTCCCCTCCCTCTAACAACCCCACTACCAATCACCTCACCCTCCCTCTATTATCGCCAGTTTGCTTCCTTCATCCACCCACCCTCTATTACCCCAATTTTCATTACTTTTACACTCCTGTCCCCTGTACTAACCTCAAAAGTGTAATTACCCTCTACCACTCCACTACACCTCCCATCCTTCTCTTATCCCTTCATCCTTTATTACCTCCATTCCTGTTCCAGACACCTATCCCCCACCCTCAGGAAACCATCATCCGCCTTACTCTATTACCCCAATGTACTCCCTCTGATACTCTCATGGCTCCACTCTTACCACCTATGTCCCGCTGTCTCAATTTCCCTTATTCATCTTTCATAAAATCCAAGACCCATTCTCTAGTTCCTCCATTACCCTTCCCTGATGTTACCGAGCCCAATTCCCTTCTACTACTGCTCCAATCCCATTTACCCCACACCTATTATATCATTCTCCCCCCATTACCCCTCTAATACCACACTGCCCTTTCTGCTTCTCCAATCCCATTTACCCCACACCTATTATATCATTCTCCCCCCATTACCCATCTAATACCCCACTGCCCTTTCTGCTGCTCCAATCCCATTTACCCCACACCTATTATATCATTCTCCCCCCATTACCCATCTAATACCCCACTGCCCTTTCTGCTTCTCCAATCCCATTTACCCCACAACTATTATATCATTCTCCCTCCATTACCCCTCTTTATTATTATTATTATCCTTTATTTATATGGTGCCACAAGGGTTCCGCAGCGCCCAATTACAGAGTACATAAATAATCAAACAGGAAAACAGCAGCTTACAGTTGATGACAGTATAGGACAGGTACAGGGTAAATAAACATAGTTACATCAGCAGATGACACTGGAATAAGTATCAGGTGGCAGAAGACTGCTGGATGTGGTACAGTTGAAGATTATTAAAGTAAGACAAAGGATAAGCACATGAGGGAAGAGGGCCCTGCTTGTGACAGTTTACAATCTAAAGGGGAGGGGTAGACAGACAGGGGTGACACAGATGGTGTACATAGAGAATGTGGAACAGAGGTTTAGGATGAGATTTGGCTGGGTTTGGTGAAGAAGTGGGCCTTGAGAGCCCGTTTGAAGTTTTGTAGAGAGGTGGAGAGTCTGAGGGGGAGAGGTAGGGAATTCCAGAGAAGTGGTGCAGCACGTGAAAAATCTTGGAGGTAGGAGTGGGAGGACGTAATCCATAGGCAGGAGAGTCGTCGTGCATTAGCAGAGCAAAGAGCAGGGGCGGAACTCTCAGAGACAACGGAGTCCGTTGCTGCCGGGCTCCTGGCCCTGAAGGGGGCACGGCACCTGCTCCGTTGTCCCCCGTTCCGTCCACATGATTAATTTCTGTAGTGCAGCAGGAGCTGCTAGAGGAGCCGACGAGCGAGCGCAGCGCCTATCAGCATCAACGGCGCTCGCTCCTTCTCTCTGTGCTCTCTGCTGCTGTTCTCAGGCCTGGGTCACGGGTGTCACGTGACATCCTTCCGGGACCCAGAGCCGCCGCCCGCCAGGACACATAGCAGCAGCCGCCAGGACTCGGAGAGAGTGGCACCGGGGAAAGCGGGGCTTTCACAGTCAGGAGCGATGTAAGTACAAGCCCTTTTGGGAGAGGGGGGACATGTGAGGGGGAAGACAGAACACCTGCTGCTGTCACCGCTCACAGGGTCGTTTAACTAAGCCTAAGCCTGGCTCTGTCTCCCCTCTCTCCTGTCAGCATTGTCCTGTACCTGTCACCTCTGTGCTGGGCTATCATGCCTGTCCCGTCTCTGTCACCCTATTCTTTCCCATCTCTGTCACCTCAATGCTGGCCCTGTCTCTCCTCTCTCCTATCACCCCTGTCCTGTCCTTGTCACCTCTTACTGGCCCTGTCATCTCTCTCAGCTGACACTTCCATTCTGTCCCCTCTGTCCAGTCCCTTCCATCCCTGGTCTGACCCTGTTAACTCTGTCCTGTCCCTGTTAACCCTCTCTCCTATCCCTTCAGTTCTGTCCTGGTACCTCTGTCCTGGTTCTGCCCATGTCACCCCTGTCCTGTCCCTGTCCTCTCTGCCCTGGTCCTGTCACCTATGTCCTGGTCCTATCACCTCTCTCTTATCCCTGTCACCTCTATCTTGGTCGTCATTTTTGTTGTTCCCCACTGGACTGTCCCTGTCATTGCTGTATTGGCCCAGTCACCTCTGTCCTGTCCCTGACGCCCTTCTCTCCGGTCCCTTCTATTCTGTCATGGACCTGTCATCCCTGTCAGGGCCGGTTCTTAGTATTGTGGCGCCCCGGGCAAAATATGGGGGCGTGGCTTTGAATGGGCGTGGTCACGATGCTGAAAGAAAAAATAAATAAATAAAACGTATACTTACCATCCCCGTTCCTGATCCAGACCCCCATCCGCCGGCGGCGCCGCTCGATCTATGGGAGAGACGTTATTACGTCTCTCCCATAGAACAGCATAGACACTAGAGGTCAATTATGACCCCTAGTGTCTGTGCCACTATGCTGTGCGGTGCGCGAGGACGTCATCGCGCATCGTACAGCAAAGGTCCTCTACATGAAGGGAAACTAGACCGTAGCGTCTAGTTTCCCTTCATGGAGAGGACCTTTGCTGTGCGGTGCGCGATGACGTCATCGCGCACCGCACAACTAAAGTCCTCTCAATGAAGGGAAACTAGACGCTACGCGTCTGGTTCCCTTCAAAGCGGGGGGGGCACAGCAGGGCACTGCGGGGGGCAGTGGCGGATCTTGCCCTGGTGCGGCGCCCTCCGGATGGCGCCGGCGCCCTCCGGAAGGCGGCGCCCCGGGCAAAAGTACCGCTTGCCCGTGGCAAGAACCGCCACTGATCCCTGTACTCTCCCTGTCCCCTCTGTCGTGTCCTGTCACCCATCTTTCCTGGCCCTCTGTTCCGTCCTGGCCCTGTCACCTCTGTCCTGTGCCTGTCCCCTCCGTCTTAGTCTGCCCTGGTCCGACTGGACTTTCCCTTTCATCTCAGTACTGTCCCTGACACCTCTGTCCTGGCACTTTTTTCGAGGTTGGGGGCATAAAACTCTAACTTGCCTCCGGGCGACGGGAATGAACTTACGCCACTGGCGAAGAGGACGGGTGGGAGTGTAAAGGGAGATAAGGTTAGAGATGTAGGTAGGAGAGGAGTGGGTGAGGGCTTTGTAAGCGAGTGTGAGAAGCTTGAAATGGATTCTGAAAGGGAAGGGGAGCCAGTGAAGGTCTAGTAGGAGAGGAGAGGTAGACGTAGTGCATTTGGTGAGGAAAATGAGCCGGGCAGCAGCATTGAGGATAGATTGGAGTGGAGAGAGGTGTTTGTCAGGAATGCCAGTCAGGAGGAGATTACAGTAGTCCAGTCTGGAGATGACCAGTGAGTGGATAAGAGTCTTAGTAGCATCCTGGGTCAGAAAGGTTCTGATCCTGGAAATATTTTTTAGATGAAAACGGCAGGTTTGTGAGAGGTGCTGAATGTGTGGTATGAAGGAGAGGGAGGAGTCAAGGATTACTCCAAGACAGCGCACTTCGGGGCTAGAGGAGATAGTAGTGCCATCAATAGATAATGAGATTGTAGGAGGTGAGGTTATGCGGGAGGGAGGGAAGATGATCAGCTCGGTCTTAGACATGTTAAGTTTAAGAAAGCGCTGGGACATCCAGGAGGAGGTAGCAGAGAGACAGTTGGAGATGCGAGTGAGGAGAGCAGGGGAGAGGTCTGGAGAGGAAAGATAGATTTGGGTGTCATCAGCATACCACACTGCGCTTTCTGTTGCTCCAATCCCGTCATCAGCATACCACACTGCCCTTTCTGCTGCTCCAATCCCGTCATCAGCATACCACACTGCCCTTTCTGCTTCTCCAATCCCATTTACCACACAACTATTCTAGAATTCTCCCTCCATTACCCCTCTAATACCCAACTGCCCTTTCTGCTGCTCCAATCCCATTTACCCTACACCTCCTCATCTCATCCTCTCTCCATTACCTCCTCAATTACAGTTGAATGCCCAAAAATGCAAAATCATGCACTTGGGTCTCAAATATTCAAAGGCTAAATATAGTATTATAGTATTAATAGCATTATACTGGGAACTACTGAGGAGGAAAGGGATCTAGGAGTCACTATCTCAGGTGACATAAAGAATAAATATAGTATTAATGGCATTATACTGGGAACTACAAAGGAGGAAAGGGATCTAGGAGTCACTTTCTCAGGTGACATAAAGGATAAATATAATATTAATGGCATTATACTGGGAACTACTGAGGAGGAAAGGGATCTAGGAGTCACCATCTCAGGTGACAAAGGCTAAATATAGTATTAATGGCATTATACTGGGAACTACTGAGGAGAAAAAGGGATCTAGGAGTCACTATCTCAGGTGACATAAAGGATAAATATAGTATTAATGGCACTATACTGGGAACTACTGAGGAGGAAAGGGATCTAGGAGTCACTTTCTCAGGTGACATAAAGGATAAATATAATATTAATGGCATTATACTGGGAACTACTGAGGAGGAAAGGGATCCAGGAGTCACTATCTCAGGTAACAAAGGCTAAATATAGTATTAATGGCATTATACTGGGAACTACTGAGGAGGAAAGGGATCTAGGAGTCACTATCTCAGGTGACATAAAGGATAAATATAGTATTAATGGCATTATACTGGGAACTACTGAGGAGGAAAGGGATCTAGGAGTCACTATCTCAGGTGACATAAAAGGATAAATATAGTATTGGCATTATACTGGGAACTACAGAGGAGGAGAGGGATCTAGGAGTCACTATCTCAGGTGATATAAAGGATAAAATAGGATTTTGGTTACCTACCGGTAAATCCTTTTCTTGTAGTCTGTAGAGGAAGATGGGGTCCACATTAGTACCATGGGGTATACCAGGAGCCATTGGCACTTTAAGAGTTTGAGAGTGTGGGCTAGCTCCTCCCTCTATGCCCCTCCTACCAGACTCAGTCTAGAAACTGTGCCCGAGGAGACGGACATCTTCAAGAGAAAGATGTAACACAGATAGTGGCGAGATTCATACCAGCTCACACATACAAGGCACCACAAGCTATCTAGCTTGAAAAACTCAGCAACTGCTGAAACATTACATACCAAGTAACAATACAGTACATAACTAAACAAAGTTGTACTGAACCAGATAATGGTTGCAGGCAGGGCCGGTGCAAGGTTTCTCGGCACCCTAGGCAAAACTTCTGCCTATTGCCCCTTCCCCCTACCCGCCGTTCAGATGAATGGCATACTGCTGGTCTCCCCCCACCCCCAGTCTGTTGCATGGCTGCTCTCTTCTCCCCATCTCCCCAGTCTGTGTGGGTGCCTGCTGCTCACACCCTCCCCCCATCTCTGTTAAATGTCTGCTGTTCTATTCCCACCCACCATCTGTGTGCATGCCTGCTGCTCATCCCCCCCCCCCCCCCCCACACACACACACTGCTGCTCTCCCCCACTTTCCTTAACAAATGGAGGCAGTGCACTGTGCAGCCACCTTACCTGCAGGCTGCGATGGGACTGAGTAGTCCGGGAAAAAGGCTGGAATGAAGAGCAGCACCGCATGTCACCCCCAGCCAGGACTCCAGGAGCTGTCAAAGTTGCTGCCTGTGCCGGGTGGAGGAAGAGCTGGAGGCTGCAATACGGGAACTTGGCAGTCACAGCTACTGTAAGATACGAGTGTCGGGGGGGATTACGGCGGCTGTGAAAGGTAGGACCACACTACCTTTTTCAGATAGCTGTAGCTGGCCGCCCCCTCAGGTACTGGCGCCCCTAGGCAGCTGCCTAAAGCGGCCTAGTGGAAGCACCGGCCCTGGTTGCAGGAAAACAAAGCGCTGGGCTGGCTCTCAGCATCCTCTATTTTTCCTATTTTCTCTTACGTCCTAGAGGATGCTGGGGTCCACATTAGTACCATAGGGATGTACCAAAGCTCCCAGAACGGGAGGGAGAGCGCAGAGGCTCCTGCAAAACAGATTGATTGAACTTCAGATCATCAGAGGCCAAAGTATCGAACTTGTGGAACTTAGAAAACGTGTTCGACCCAGACCAAGTTGCCGCTCGGCAAAGCTGTAATGCCAAGACACCCCGGGCAGACGCCCAGGAAGGCCCCACCTTACGAGTAAAGTGGGCCGTAACAGATTTTGGACACTGCAACTCTGCCATAGAATAAGCATGCTGGGGAGTGAACCTAATCCAGCGAGATATAGTCTGCTTTGAAGCAGGACACCCAATCTTTTTGGGATTATACAGGACAAACAAAGAGTCTGATTTCCTGTGACGAGCAGTCCTCTTCACATAGATTTTCAAAGCCCTCACAACATCCAAGGACTTTGACGAAATTGAGGAGTCAGTATCCACTGGCACCACAATAGGCTGGTTGATATGAAATACGGACACAACCTTTGGAAGAAACTGCCGACATGTTCGGAGCTCAGCTCTATCTTCGTGGAATATCAAGTAAGGGCTTTTACAGGACAAAGCCCCCAATTCTGAGCCACATCTAGCAGAAGCTAAGGCCATCAATGTGACCGCCTTCCATGTAAGAAATTTCACCTCAACCTCCTGTAGAGGCTCAAACCAGTCCAACTGGAGGAACTGCAACACCACGTTAAGGTCCCAAGGCGCCGTAGACGGTACAAAGGGAGGTTGAATGTGCAGAACTCCCTTCAAAAAGGTCTGAACCTCAGGGAGGGCAGCCAATTGTTTCTAATAGAAAATGGACAGGGCCGAAATATGGACCTTCACAGATCCCAGCCTCAGGCCCATATCCACACCTGCTTGCAGGAAGAGGAGGAAACATCCCAGTTGAAACTCCACCGTAAGAAACTTCTTGGACTCACACCAAGAGACATATTTCTTCCAAATACGATGGTAAAGCTTAGACGTTACCCCTTTCCTAGCCTGTATCAGGGTAGGAATTACCTTCTTCGGAATGCCCTTCCAAGCAAGTATCAGGCGCTCAACTTCCATGTCGTCAAACGTAGCCACGGTAAGTCTTGATAGGCGAATGGCCCCTGCTGCAACAGCTCCTCCCGAAGAGGAAGAGGCCTCGGCTCTTCCTGCAAGAGATTCAGAAGGTCCGCGTACCAAGCCCGCCTTGGCCAGTCTGGGGCAATGAGGATCGCTTGAACTCTTGTTCTCCAAACGAACTTTAGAACTCTTGGAATGAGTGGAAGTGGTGGAAACATGTACACTGACTGGAACACCCACGGAGACACCAGGGTGTCCACTGCCACTGCTTGTGGGTCCCTCGACCTGGAACAATAGCGTTGAAGCTTCTTGTTGAGACGAGAGGCCATCATATCTATTTGGTGTAACCCCCAAAGGTCTGTTATTTCCTTGAAAACCTCCAGATGGAGACCCCACTCCCCTGGATGGAGATCGTGTCTGCTGAGGAAGTCTGCTTCCCAGTTGTCTACTCCCAAAATGAAGATTGCTGAGAGCGCCAATGCGTGTCTTTCTGCCCAGAGGATGATTCTTGTCACCTCTGACATTGCAGCTCTGCTCTTTGTTCTGCCCTGTCGGTTTATGTAAGCCACTGTCGTTACATTGTCCGACTGTACTTGAATGGCCTGATCTCTTAGAAGATGGGCCGCCTGAAGAAGACCGTTGTAGACGGCTCTTAGTTCCAGGAGGTTGATCGGCAGGCCGGCTTCCAGACTTAACCACCTTCCTTTGAAGGTTTCCCCTTGAGTAACTGTGCACCAGCCCCGAAGGCTCGCAACCTGCGGCCCTCCAGAAGGTGAGGCAATTGGAGCCACCAGAGGTGTGAAATCCTGGACTTTGGCGACAGACAAATCCTCTGGTGCATGTGGAGATGAGATCCTGACCACTTGTCCAGGAGATCCAGTTGAAAGGCCCGAGCATGGAACCTCCTGTACTGGAGAGCCTCATAAGAGGCCACCATCTTTCCCTAAAGGTGAATGCATTGATGAACCGACACCCGGGCTGGCTTCAGGACATCCCGGACCATTATTTGTATCACCAACGCCTTTTCCTGCGGCAGAAATACCCTCTGCACTTCTGTGTCGAGGATCATCCCCAGAAAAGACAACCTCTGGGTTGGATCCAAATGTGATTTTGGAAGGTTCAGAATCCAACTGTGGATTCTGAGTAGGTTGGTTGTGAGAACAATTGACTGAAACAGCTTCTCCTTGGATGATGCTTTTTATCAGCAGATCGTCTAGATATGGAATGATGTTCACCCGTTGTTTGCGGAGGAGAATCATCATCTCTGCCATCACCTTGGTGAACACCCTCAGTGCTGTTGAGAGGCCGAATGGCAGGGCCTGGAACTGGAAATGACAGTCCAGTAATACAAAACAGAGATAAGCCTGATGCGGCAGCCAAATCGGAATGTGGAGGTACGCATCCTTGATATCCAGGGATATCGGGAAATCCTCCTCTTCCAAACCTGATATCACCGCCCGTAGAGACTCCATTTTGAACTTGAACTCCTTTAGAAAGGGGTTCAGTGATTTTAGGTTCCGAATGGGCCTGACCGAACCATCCTTTTTCTGTACCACAAAAAGGTTCGAATAGTAACCTGTGGTTTGCAAATGAGGAGGAACTGGCACAATGACCTGTGCCTCCACCAACTTCTGGAAAGCCGCTTGAGGACAGTTCTGTCTGCCAGTAGAACTGGCAAGCCTGATTTGAAAAATCAGTGAGGAGGGAGATTTTGAAATTCCAGCCTGTATTCCTGGGACACAATATCTATCACCCAGGGATCCAGGCCAGATGATACCCAGACGTGACTAAACCGTCTGAGTCTCGCTCTCACTGGCCCCACCTCCAGGCTGCGCGGTCCACCATCATGAGGAGGACTTTGGCGTACCTGAAACAGGCTTTTGTTCCTGGATTTCTAGGATTTAACTCGACCTCCCCTAAAGAAGGTATTAGACAGTTTGGCCTTTCTAGGCTTGTTAGGCCGAAAGGACTGTGATGCTGATGAAGAGAAGTATTTCTTAGGAGCAGGTGCAGCTGAGGGAAGAAACGGAGACTTACCCGCTGTAGCCGTGGATATCCACGCATCCAAAGCTTCCCCAAAGAGAGCCTGACCTGTGTAGGGTAGGGCCTCCACACTTTTCCTGGATTAATATTCAACACATCCCTGATAGCCTCTATCATCAATTGCACCCCCTTTGCAAGAGAGGCAGACCCCCGTAACACATCCCCATTACCGTCTGTGGTGTCAGAATCTGTATCCGTGTCTTCTTGCATGACATGAACAAGCGCACGTTTGTGGGGGTATATAGAAGAGCCTCCTAAGGTACCAGAATCAGGCCATACTGCCATAGAGTTCTGTAATACCTGGGTTGCAGATGCAACCCTGTCTGAAATCTGAGAAATCCAAGATTTTAAGAGGAAAACCATTCAGGTTCCCTTGCTGGAATCTGTGCTACATCAGTGCTATCCTGATTACATGGAATGGGATCATCCTGGGAGGACATATCCTCCGCAGCATATGACACAGTGTCCCTGGACATAGCTAAAGGAGACCACTAAACACTCCACACACACACACACACACACACACACACACACACACACACACACACACACACACACACACACACACACACACGAGGGCAGACAGAGTTTCCCCCCCAAGAATGGCAAGAGAGACACAGAGATTGGAGCCAACCCACACACAGCGCTTCTAACCAAAGGGAGACCTCTTGTCAGCGCTGACTGTGCACCTTAATAGGATACACAGTCGTATTGCAGCCTCTCCCCTCCCCCCCTTCTACAATCCCCTGGTACCGTTTACAGATATCTGGAGTTGCTGTGGAGGGACCTGTTTTTCCTGATCAGCGCTGTGCAGGCAGGAAAATGGCACTGAACGCTGCTGGGTCCGCTCTGAGGAGAAGCTCCGCCCCCAAAATGGCGCTGTCTTCCCGCTCTTCCACTGATTATACTGGCTGAGGATTGAGTGCTGGCTGAGATCCGAGGACCCCAACAGGCTTTGGGACCAGTGTAGGGTGTAGCGCTGGCTCAGGGCGCCCCTCACGGCGCCGCACCATGTACCGCTGAGCCTCCTGGAGCGCAGTTAATACTGCGCTCCTACCCTGCTACCGCCATCTTCACACCGAACCCCGCTTGCTAGAGGGGGGGGGGGGGTCGGTATCTCACTCGCCGCCGATTCTTCATCTCTGTAAGGGGGCGGCATGCTGCTGGGGCGAGCGATCCCCTGCGGCGGGGAGCGATCTGACCCCTCAGGAGCTCAGTGTCCTGTCAGCGGAGTAAGTGGCTCAGACCCCGTAGGGCGAACACTACTCCCCCCCCCTTAGTCCCACGAAGCAGGGAGGCTGTTGCCAGCAGCCTCCCTGTAAAATAATAAACTCTAAATAAAACTTCTCTAGGGAAACTCCTGAGAGCTCCACTAGCTCCACCGGGCACATTTTCTAAACTGAGTCTGGTAGGAGGGGCATAGAGGGAGGAACCTGCCCACACTCTCAAACTCTTAAAGTGCCAATGGCTCCTGGTAGACCTGTCTATACCTCATGGTACTAATGTGGACCCCAGCATCCTCTAGGACGTAAGAGAAATACAGTATTAATGGCATTATACTGGGAACTACTGAGGAGGAAAGGGATCTAGGAGTCACTATCTCAGGTAACAAAGGCTAAATATAGTATTAATGGCATTATACTGGGAACTACTGAGGAGGAAAGGGAGCTAGGAGTCACTATCTCAGGTGACATAAAGGATAAATATAGTATTAATGGCACTATACTGGGAACTACTGAGGAGAAAAGGGATCTAGGAGTCACTATCTCAGGTGACATAAAGGATAAATATAGTATTAATGCAGTGGCGGATCCAGGGGGGGGGGGGCACTCAGGCCCGTGCCCCCCCTGTCATTTCTGGCCTCCGTCTCCTCCGTACCACGTTCTCCCCCTGCGCTCCCCCGGCGCCGCACAGGGAGATTGTGTTACCAGCGGGCGCTCGTCTCCCTGCACAGCGGTAGCCGGAGGCAGAAGCTCAGTACTGAGCTCCGGCTTCCGGCGCTGTCACTGTGCGCCGTGCGCTATGGGAGAGACGTCAGTCATGACGTCTCTCTCATAGTGCTGAGGAGCGGACGCCCAGGGAGGAGGAGGACTGCAGCGGCGCGGGAACGGGGCTCGGTAAGTATGTTTTTTTCTTCCTTAATGCAGCGGGGGCATCTCCTGGGGGCAAACTACGGGGGACATTACTACTGGGGGGCATCAACAAGGGGCATTACTACTGGGGGGGGCAAACTACTGGGGGCATTATAACTGGGGGGGCATCTACTGGGAGCATCACTACTGAGGGGTCATCTATTGGGGGACATTTTTACTGGGGGCCATCTACTGGGGGCATTACTACAGGGGGGTCATCTATTGGGGGCAGCTACTGGGGGACATTTTTACTGGGGGGCATCTACTGGGGGCATTATTACTGGGGGGCATCTACTGGGGGCATTACTACTGGGAGGTCATCTATTGGGGGCAAACTTATAAGGGGCATTACTACTGGGGGCAAACTACCGGAGGACATTATTACTGGGGGGTATCTACTGGGGGCAAACTGCTGGGGGACATTATTACTGGGTGGCATCTACTGGGGGCAAACTACTGGGGGACTATTACTGGGGGCCAACTACAAAGGTGCCAACTACTGGCGGCGTAACTACAGGGGCATTACTACTTGGGGGCTAAACTACAGGGGGGCCAAAAAACTGGGGGCTTAACTACAGGGGCCAAACTACTGGGGGATAACTACAGGGGCCAAACTACTGGGGGCATTACTACTGAAGGCTAAGCTACAAGGGGGCATAACTACAGGGACTAAACTACAATGGGGCAAACTACAGGGGGGCATTACTACTGGTGGCTAAACTACTGGGGGCATTACCACTGGGAGGCTAAACTAAAGGGGGCAGGGGTAAACTACTGGGGTCATGACTGCAGGGGAATTACCACTGGGGGCATAATGACTGGGGGCATTACTACAGGCAACATTACTACTGGGGGCAATGCGAGCATTGCAAAAGGGGCACCACTACTTGGGGGTCTATATAAGGGGCACTACCAGTACAGTGGACATTGCATAATGAGCGCTACAACTGTGGGCATTGTATAAGAAGCGCCACCCCACATGCACCGAAGCCGCACGCAAATGTACTTGCCCCTTCCATGGTGCCCCCCCTATCATTTTCTTCTGGATCCGCCCCTGTATTAATGGCATTATACTGGGAACTACTGAGGAGGAAAGGGATCTAGGAGTCACTATCTCAGGTGACATAAAGGATAAATATAGTATTAATGGCACTATACTGGGAACTATTGAGGAGGAAAGGGATCTAGAAGTCACCATCTCAGGTGATATAAAGGCAGGTAAGCAATGTAACTAATGTGACTAGAAGATATCACTTCGCGCTCACTGAAACGGGCATATTGTTGTGGGCAGCAAGATTGTAAGATGGGGCTTCCCCAAAACCTCCCTATAAAATACTAACCGTGAAATGGATTGTAACTGCGCCTGTCAGGCAATGAATATATGGATGTGCTTGGAAGACTTGTAAGAGAGGGAAAAAAATTATTTACTACGTTCGTTATAGACGGACAATTCTAGATGTCACAAATCACATAACAATCACAGTTGGCTCTTGATAAAAGAAATAGGAAAATTGCAATAGAAAGAACTAAATGAGAAAAAGAAAAAAGAAAAGATGGGGGGTTGCTGGTACTTGTAGTCCCTATAGAGGGAGTGTGATTAGTCTTATGTCTACTAGAGGATGGCGCCCCACCTCTCTGTGTATGAAGTGTCTTGTGCAATGAAGGGAGCCCCTAAATAGTTCCAAAACGTGTTAGTCTTTATTGGTCCGGTACTCAGATGGTGGAAGGGGGAGGGGGGCAGGCCCGGCGCTACCCGCTCAGCAAGGTCTGCAAAGCAGGGAGGCGCTGGGCTAGAGAGGCGCTCTCCCTGCTCCGCAACCATACTGACGAGCAGCGCCTGCCTCACTGTAACATGCTGCTGCGCCGCCGGCCGTACAGAGGATCTTAATCTCGGATGATGGATCTCCTCCTGCAATAGGGCCCTCCCCCCTTCCTGCTCACTCCTCCCTGAAGACACAGCACAGCAATCTCCAGCATGCCCGCTCTCTCCCCTCCCTCTCCATCACGTGATACACACTGACCTCAGGAGGAAGCAGCGTGAGGAGAGGAGCAGCGCAGCACTAACAGCCAGCCACACGAGGAGCAGTGGCTCAGGTTAGTGCAGCTGCAGCAGATAAACAAAGGGGGGAGACTGTCCTTTTACTGTGTGCTGGGAGGGGGAGGGAGGTCCTATTACTGTGTGCTGGGAGGGGGAGGGGGGATATATTACTGTGTGCTGGGAGGGGGAGGAGGGGGGTCCTATTACTGTGTGCTGGGGAGGGGGGGGGGGGTCCTATTACTGTGTGCTGAGGAGGGGGGGTCCTATTACTGTGTGCTGAGGAGGGGGAGGGGGGGTCCTATTACTGTGTGCTGGGAGGGGGAGGGGGGTCCTATTACTGTGTGCTGGGAGTGGGGTCCTATTACTGTGTGCTGTGGAGGGTGAGGAGGTCCTATTACTGTGTGCTGGGGAGGGGGGGGGGAGTCCTGTTACTGTGTGCTGTGGAGGGTGAGGAAGTCCTATTACTGTGTGCTGGGAGGGGGAGGGGTCCTATTACTGTGTGCTGGGAGTGGGGTCCTATTACTGTGTGCTGGGAGTGGGGTCCTATTACTGTGTGCTGTGGAGGGTGAGGAGGTCCTATTACTGTGTGCTGGGAGGGGGAGGGGGGAGTCCTGTTACTGTGTGCTGTGGAGGGTGAGGAAGTCCTATTACTGTGTGCTGGGGGCGTCCTATTAATGTATGCTTGGCGAGGGGGGTCATTAATCTACTTGTGGAAGGGGGTCCTATTACTCTGCGCTTGGGGAGGGGTGTCCAATTAATCTGTGCTTGGGGGGG
This sequence comes from Pseudophryne corroboree, assembly GCF_028390025.1. Classification (NCBI taxonomy): domain Eukaryota; kingdom Metazoa; phylum Chordata; class Amphibia; order Anura; family Myobatrachidae; genus Pseudophryne; species Pseudophryne corroboree. The sequence continues at coordinate 132,010,737 of NC_086455.1, forward strand.
ATCCTATTAATGTGGGAGGGGGAGGGGTGCCCTATTCTGTGCTTGAGGAGGGGGGTCATACTAATGTGTGCTGGGGGAGGGGGGGTGTCCTATTAATGTGTGCTTGCGGTGAGGGTTCATATTAATGTGTGCGGGGAGGCGGATGCAGGGTAGCGGCGATGTAGTATGTGGGGAGTGTGGTTCAGGGTAGCAGCTGCAGTGTAGTATGCGTGGAAGGGGGGCAGGGATAGTACCAGGGCCGGCGCTACCCGCTCAGCAAGGTCTGCAATGCAGGGAAGCGCCGTGCTGGATAACGGCCAGCAACTATGTCAGCGTCTTGTAATGAGTCAAATGAACTCATTACAAGCCGCCTGTGCTGTGTGCGCCACCGGAGGAGAAGAGGAGCAGCGTCAGGGGAGGTCCCGGAGGAGAAGGAGGGAGGGGGACTGGAGCCACAGCAGCGCTATGTAATTGGTAGTGGCGCCGCTGCAGCTGTCCCTCTCCTTCCGCATTGGCTGGCTGGTGCTGCTGTGAATGCTAGGATGCGCTTCCCTCATCCCAGCATTCACAGCGGCGGCGGCCAGCCAATGCGGAAGGAGAGGGGACTGCTGCAGCGGCGCCACTACCAATTACACTGCACTGTTGCAGCTCCCTCCTACCCCTCCCTCCTCCACCTTCTCCCATGCCCGGGATCTGCCAGCACGAGGAACCTGACTGCATGTGCCAGCGCGGAGAGATGGTAAGTATCATCTATTCTGTCTGTCTATCTATCTATCTATCTATCTATCTATCTATCTATCTATCTATCTATCTATCTCTGTGTATCTATCTATCTATCTATCTATTCTGTCTGCCGTAATGTGTAAAAAGGGGACGCTGTCTGCCGTAATGTGTAAAAAGGGGGACGCTGTCTGCCGTAATGTGTAAAAAGGTGCTGTCGTACAAAGTTGCATCCAGGCATTGCCCCTGGACGCACCCGTGTGGTTTGTGGGTCCACCTGAAAATGGTGGAAAGAATGAAAAACAAATCTGACTTATTCTCACTTTGGGACCTCTTCTTTAGCTGTTAACATTCGGTTGAACTCGATATTTGGGTACATCATGATGTGTTTGCATTGGTGCAGGTGTGCGCAGAAATCTGCTTATCAAGTGCAATTGGAAAGTGCAGTATACATCCAGTTACTAGTATGGTGATAGCGCCTCTGCCACCTCAAGGGATCAGAGCATTTGTGCAAATACTAGCGCTCAGTTTGGTCGTAAATGACCTTTATTAACTCAGTAATTCATTTTATTGTATAAGTAACACTGTGTAATGTGACTGATGGACACTATATTTTGCGTTGTAATGTGAATTGGTACTATTCTGTGGCCACGCCCCTTCCCCATTAAGCCACACCCCTAAAAAAAATTGTGCGTGCCTTAGGCGCGCATCTGTCCCTTTTACGTGTGTGAGGAAGGGCGCAAATTCATTTTTTGCAGGAGGGCGCCGAACACCCTAGCACCGGCCCTGGAGGGGGGGATGTAAACCGAATCCGGGTGACGATGGTAAATACTTCCAATGATTGTAAGGAGTACCCCTATGTTGTACTATGGGCGTGGGGACTGTGAGCAGCAGTTCAGATATTAGAACTCCGGACACACTGTCCTCACCGGGGTCCGGGTATGATCAGGATGATGCTCCGTTACAAGCGCCCTAATCTGAGAAACCAATTCCCCTATCAGTAGTATCTGCATCAGTGTCTGTGGGGTCAGTATATACGCCATCCTCATCAGACGAGGTGTCTGGGACGTGAGTGGATTGTGAGGAAATAATGGCCTGCTTAGAGGACCCCTTCATCTTAGGTGGGCGAGGGTTAGATTTCTGTTTAGTCAGTAAGTGGTTCAATTACTGTAACTGAGTGGACAGATGATCTGCCCATGGCGGATTAACCGCAGAGACCATAAGCGGTTGAACCGGCACATGAGGTCCCATAGGGGGCGTAAGTCTAGTTACCAGCGTACTTAATAACATGGAGAAAGTAGCCCAAGGTGGGTCGTTATGAACCTCTCTTGCTACAGTTCCACTGGGGAGCAGGGAACCACCAGAACCTGAACCCTCTGCTGCTATGTTTTCCTCTAATGTGTCTGTAGCATTACCACCACGAAATGTGGGATCAGCCCCAGCTCCGTCGCCTCTTGCAGCTGACATATCTGAAAGTACAATTCACGGGAAACCCAGTACAATTGCAGCCTAATACCTTAACAAGAACCCCCTGTGCAGTGCATCAGCACAGACATAGAATTCAGGAGGTATATGGTGACTGAAAATCACATAGAAAAATACACAGTAAGTATATCCTGTGAAACACCTATATTAAACAATAACCCTGACGCACCAAGCCCCCTCAGGGTACAGGATATAGGGATAGCAATCTGAGTGAGATACACAAAATGGAAGTCACGCAGCAGCTGTATATTCACACACACAGAGTCACATGTACAATGCAGAAATTATGACATGCAATAAAACTGCACTGGACTAGCAATACAAAGTAATACTAAGTACAGCTATGCAATCAATAGATATATCAATGCACAGTAAATACTGGATGTATAGCACAGGGTACTTGTACTATATAACCCTGACTAGGGTGGTCATTCCGAGTTGATCGCTCGCTAGCATTTATTAGCAGCAGTTCAAATGCTATACCGCCGCCCACTGGGAGTGTATTTTAGCTTAGCAGAAGTGCAAACGTTTTTATCGCAGAGCGCCTGCAAAAAAAAATTGTGTCGTTTCAGAGTAGCTCAAAACCTACTCAGCACTTGCGATCACTTAAAGTGAGAGTTGCTAACGAGCTGCACTTGTGTTGTTTAAACTTCTGTGTGAATGCTGTGAACTCCTGAATAGCTGGTTCCGTCCAGCATCTGGAACTCCTGCCTTGCTGGTTCCGTCCAGCATCCGGAACTCCTGCCTTGCTGGTTCCGTCCAGCATCCGGAACTCCTGCCTTACTGGTTCCGTCCAGCATCCGGAACTCCTGCCTTGCTGGTTCCGTCCAGCATCCGGAACTCCTGCCTTGCTGGTTCCGTCCAGCATCCGGAACTCCTGCCTTGCTGGTTCCGTCCAGCATCCGGAACTCCTGCCTTGCTGGTTCTGTCCAGCATTCGGAACTCCTGCCTTGCTGGTTCCATCCAGCATCCTAAATACCTGCCTTGCTTGTTCTGTCCAACATTCTGAAAACCTGCATTGTCGGAAAGCCAATACCGACATCCTGAAAACATGCCTTGTCGGAAAGCCAATTCCTACATCCTGAAAACCTACCTTGTTGGAAAGTAAATCCCAACATCCTGAAAACCTGCCTTATCGGAAAGCAAATCCCAACATCCGGAAAACCTGGTTTTCTGGTTAAGCCAATCCCAGCGTTCTGATTAACCTGCTCCTGAATATCCATCACGTACCCAGTCACTAGTCTCCTCATCCCAGTGATATTCTGATACCGGTGACATCCCAGCTATCCATTGCACTGGTGATTCCATTCACCAGTGTTCTGGTACCAAGATAGCTGGTCACTTATCACTCTCCTCTCCAGACTCGTTAGTCAACCTGCCACGTCTGCATGAGTAAAAGATATCTCAAGCCTGCCCAATTCTGCCCCCAGCTCTCAAGTCCAAACCCAGTATCTAGTCCTAGTCCATATTCACAAATAACTACAGCCGTGACAGTAAACACTGACCAAATGGATCTGGCAGGCAGTGCTGGGTTAAGTTCAGACTTGCTGCAAGCTATAGTAGCTCGTCTGGAAGGACTCGAGACAGTACAGCAAAAGATAGTAAACGGCCTACAGGATCTTTCTGCTCATCAAGACTGGTTCCAGGCAACTCTGGCTACGTCGACACCACAGTCTGCAGTTCAAGGCTCCAAATGTTTTGGCCTGAGTTCTCTAGCATCAACTCCAGATGCATCATCTGAACCTTTTATCCAGATACACGATCTGAAAGAACTTTATAGTGCTGTTGTTAGAAGCATTCCTTCAGAGGGGTCGACTCCTTCGTTTGATCATTCCTCGCCTACCCGGATTTAATTTTCCTGTAAATATGAACAATTAAAGACTCTTATTCCACCATTGAAGCAGTTACAATACCTTCTCTTCAGTATTATTCAGAATATTTATGAACTTCTTTGTGACCCTTTTGATATGGTAAAACTCCCCTCCACTCCTGCCTCAGTGAAAACATCTCCTATGCTCACTCACACTAAGGGAACAACTGCTACTCCTTCTGCGATGAACGAAGACTTCACCACCTGCATTGAGTGAGAAGTCCCAGTCTAACCTGCAACCTAAACTTTCTGAAGAGGAACGCAAACGTCGCAGGCAGCTATGTCTTTGTTTCTATTGTGGGAGCACTTATTATTTCATTAAAGACTGTGCTCTTCGCAAACCTAAGAAAGAGGTCACATCCCAATCTTGCTGTGTCCATGTCCACAAATCAGCTCAAGCGCTCTCTTCGTCTTCAGTGTCCTCCGTTCTGGACAGTGGATTTAGGAAGTCCTCCTTAAAAAGGCTCAAATCTATGATTGGGGTCCTAGAACAGGAAGACCCAATTTTCAATTCGGGCACCGAAGAAAGTCATTAAAAACTCTTCTCACTAAAGAGTTCTCTGACTCCATAGCCCCAAGTGGGGCATCTGTTCCTGCAGCCTCTGGAGAGGTGTCCAAGGGTTCAGCCCATGATGGGGTATCTGTGCCTACAGTCCAAGGAGGGTCATCTGAACTTTTTGCAGCCAGAAGGGTGATAGACGCTGTAGTTTCAAGTGAGGCATCTGATATTCTAACCCCAGAAGGGGTGTTCCATGGTTTAGCCCCAGGAGGGGCGTTCGACTTTGTTGCTTCAGAGGAAGTATCCATTCTGTTGTCCCTTGGTGGGGTATCCATTGTTTAGGCTCAAGAAGTGGCATCGGAGTCTCCTACCTCATGAGAAGCATCTAGTCCAGAGGTTCTCAAACGCGGTCATCAAGGCACCCAAACGGGCCAGGTTTTAGGTATAGCCATGGCTCAGCACAGATGGTTAAATCAAATTGACTGAAGTGCTAATTAAGTCACCTGTGGCCAAGCATGGATAATTGTAAAACCTGGACCATTGGGGAGCCTTGAGGACCTCATTTGAGAACCTCTGATCTAGTCTGTAAACCCCGGAAGGGGCACTGGATTTGCATGGTCCAAGGGATATTTCCAGCGTTTTAGCCCCAAGGGAGGTATCCAGGGCCAAGTTCCCAGGTGGGAATCATAAGGCCCCAGATATAGACATGAACTTCGGTCCATCATCTTCTAAAAGTACATCCAGCACAGTCCAGTTTCAAGATGAGCTGCCAGAACACCCAGATTCTACTTCTACTGATCCAAGTATCTGCAGATCCAATCTGGTCTTATCCGTCGGTTCAAAGATTTCTTCGATTCCAGACGATTCAAGCATATTCGAATCTAAACTGAATCTACCTATCAGTCCGAATACTTCTCAGGTCCCAGCTGGTTCAAGCATTTCTGGACCAAATCTGGTCCCAATCATCAGTCCAGATAAGCCTCATTCAGTTCAATCTGATCCAAGTATCCCTGGACAAATCCAGGTTCCATCTGCCTGTCCAAAGTCTCCTTCGTTTCCTACCGATTCCAGTTCCTCCGAACCTGGTCTTGCTCAATCTAGTGATTCAAGTAGTGGACTCCTGTCAATCTGTTCACTGGATACTCCAGCACCTGTTTACTTCGATGGCAATTATACTCAGTTCTGTGCATTAGCACGCCAATACCTCACTGGGTTAGAGTTGGCATCTTCAACAAGTATAACTCCTGCTAATGCAATTAAGTATTTTCTACTCTTCTTTAGAGGCAAAGCTTTGGCATGGGCTAATCCTCTCATAGAGTCCAAATATCCAATATTAAATGATCTTCCAACCTTCCTAAATGCAGTTCAACAAGAATTTGCTTCAAAGTAAGTCCGATTGGAACCATCCAAACATTTCCCTCAATCAACCAGGAACCCGCTTACAGCTACGTCTTCTGCGGCATCACTGCTTGAGCAGGACTCTCTAGCCTCAGACTTGAGAATTGCATATTCTACTCTGTCTCCATCAACCTGAAGCCCTTCTGTAAGTACCCATACTTTGGGTCCATCATTCCCTCAGCTTACAGAAATTTCACCCATTGATCAGTTCTCCGATCCATGGTTCTCTAAGCAAGCTCAAGCCCTGTTGGATAAATACATCAAAGATTTCAAGAATTACAAGAATTGGAGGACTTCAAAGACAGTTCAGAGACATTAGGCTATTGATTTAAAAGTTGTTTATGCTTCCTTCGACTCTACTCCTGAATCCTTGCATAGCTCCAAGTTCATTGAATCATCGTATGTCTTGGATGTCATTACTCCTGAGGAGAAGATACCCATGCTAACCTTAGACTTGGACTTTGACTCTGTTCGTTCACTGAATTTCTTGATAACTTAGATCATGCTATGGAAAGGTCCTGTTCTTCCCAGTTATGCTCTTTCGCATGAGGAGGTTCAAGAGTTACCAACAAAGTCTACAGACCTTTGTATGAAAGAACCTTGCTTCAGGACAAGATTTAATTTAAGCCTTAGTGGAGTGCTAGCTTCAAAAGCCCAATCTTTTCGCACTTCAGATCCAAGAAAGGATCCCTCTGCAGTTTATTCCTCTGTCCTTTCAGATGAAGGAGATTTCAGTTTTGTCAATGATAAATGGTCTACCTGTTCGGAAGATGAAGATCGGGTAGATTTCTAAGGAATCCAGTTTAGATTTTGTTTCACGTTCTCCTGGTTTCTACTTTTCTGTGCAAGTTATTCTTCAAGTCTCCGGAGTCCATCCATAAAGGAGGGGGGGGGTCAGTGGCGTAACTAGGGGTCCGCAGCCACTGCGAGTGCTTGGAGGTGCGCGGGGCGCCCTAGCCGCCACTGATCTCTGCTGGGAAGGAGGGACACGGAGGGCACAGCGCGCGCCTAACCTGTGTCCCTCCTTCGTCTCCGGCGGCAGCAGCGTGTCAGTTTAATGAAGTGCCCGTTCGTGAGCTCTGATTGGCTCACAAACTGGCACTTCATTAAACCAACACGCTGCTGCCGCCAGAGATAAAGGAGGGTCACAGGAGAGGCGCGCGCTGTGCCCTCCGTGTCCCTCCTTCCCAGCACAGCAGCGGGGGAGCCCGGAGAGGGGGTGTTGTACCTGGCACTGGAGGGAGAGCATATTTGGCACTTGGCGAGGCATATTTGGCACTGGGGGGTAGAGCATATCTGCCACTGGGTGGGGGCATAGTTGGCACGAGGGGAGCATATATGGCACTGGGGGAGCATATTTGGCACTGGGGGGTGTATGTGTACCTGGCACTGGGGGGAGAGCATATTTGGCACTGGGGGCTTATGTGTACCTGGCACTGTGGTGGAATATCTGGCACTGGGGGCATATGTGGCATTGGGAGCACAGCCCTAGCAACAAGCATTACCCCCTGGTTACAAGCACAACACCCATCTCATGAAATCCCTGGCAACAAGCATTACCCCCTAGGAACGAGCATGACACCCAGTGCATGAAACCCCTGGCAACGAATATTACCCCCTGGCAACAAGCTTGAAACCCAGCACATGATACCTCTGGCAATAAGCATAACACCTACCACATGAAACCCCTGGCACTGAGTACGACACCCTGAGCATGAAACCCCAGGCACCGTGCATGGAGCAAAGAGCATGAAACCTCTAGCAATGAGCAGGTAATTTAGAAGTAATTAGAAGCCTTATGGTAGGACTTAATGTGTAATGGGCATTGCGGTGTGTGGCATAATGTATCACGGACATTGCGGTGTGTGTCGTGTCACAGACATTACGGTGTGTGGCATACTATATCACGGGCATTGTGGTATGTGGTATAATGTCTCAGGGGCATTGCAATATGTAGCATAATGTATAATGGGCATTACGGTGTGTGGCATAGGGTATAACAGGCATTGCGGTATGTGTCACAGGCATTACGGTGTGTGGCATACTATATCACGGGCATTGTGGTATGTGGTATAATGTCTCAGGGGCATTGCAGTGTGTGGCAAAATGTATAACGGGCATTGTGGTGTACGGCATAAGGTATAACGGGCATTGCGGTATGTGGTATACTATATCACGGGCATTGTGGTATAATGTCTCAGGGTCATTGCAGTGTGTGGCATAATGTATCACAGACATTGCGATGCCTGTCATAATGTGTCACAGGCATTACGGTGTGTGGCATAATGTGTCGGGGGCATTATAGTGTGTGGCATATTGTGTCATGGGCATTATTATGTGTGGAATAATGTCTAAGGGCCATTGCAGTATGTGGCATAATGTATACTGGGCATTACTATAAGGAGGAAAAATGACAAATAATGTAAGGGGCATGAATCAGGATTTCTCTAACGTCCTAAGTGGATGCTGGGGACTCCGTAAGGACCATGGGGAATAGCGGCTCCGCAGGAGACTGGGCACAAAAGTAAAGCTTTAGAACTACCTGGTGTGCACTGGCTCCTCCCCCTATGACCCTCCTCCAAGCCTCAGTTAAGATTTTGTGCCCGAACGAGAAGGGTGCACACTAGGTGGCTCTCCTGAGCTGCTTAGTAAAAAAGTTTAGTTTTAGGTTTTTTATTTTCAGTGAGACCTGCTGGCAACAGGCTCACTGCATCGAGGGACTAAGGGGAGAAGAAGCGAACTCACCTGCGTGCAGAGTGGATTGGGCTTCTTAGGCTACTGGACATTAGCTCCAGAGGGACGATCACAGGCCCAGCCATGGATGGGTCCCAGAGCCGCGCCGCCGGCCCCCTTACAGAGCCAGAAGACAGAAGAGGTCCGGAAAATCGGCGGCAGAAGACGTCCTGTCTTCAACAAGGTAGCGCACAGCACTGCAGCTGTGCGCCATTGCTCTCAGCACACTTCACACTCCGGTCACTGAGGGTGCAGGGCGCTGGGGGGGGGGGCGCCCTGAGACGCAATAAAAACACCTTGGATGGCAAAAAATGCATCACATATAGCTCCTGGGCTATATGGATGCATTTAACCCCTGCCAGAATACATAGAAAAACGGGAGATAAGGCCGCCGAGAAGGGGGCGGAGCCTAACTCCTCAGCACACTGGCGCCATTTTCCCTCACAGCTCCGTTGGAGGGAAGCTCCCTGGCTCTCCCCTGCAGTCACTACACTACAGAAAGGGTTAAAAAAGAGAGGGGGGGCACTAATTACGCGCAGTATTAAAGATACAGCAGCTATAGGGGGAAAAACACTTATATAAGGTTATCCCTGTATATATATATAGCGCTCTGGTGTGTGCTGGCAAACTCTCCCTCTGTCTCCCCAAAGGGCTAGTGGGGTCCTGTCCTCTATCAGAGCATTCCCTGTGTGTGTGCTGTATGTCGGTACGTTTGTGTCGACATGTATGAGGAGAAAAATGATGTGGAGACGGAGCAGATTGCCTGTAATAGTGATGTCACCCCCTAGGGGATCGACACCTGAGTGGATGAACTGTTGGAAGGAATTACGTGACAGTGTCAGCTCTGTATAAAAGACAGTGGTTGACATGTGACAGCCGGCTACTCAGCTTGTGCCTGTCCAGACGTCTCATAGGCCGTCATGGGCTCAAAAGCGCCCGTTACCTCAGATGGCAGATATAGACGCCGACACGGATACTGACTCCAGTGTCGACGGTGAAGAGACAAATGTGACTTCCAGTAGGGCCACACGTTACATGATGGAGGCAATGAAAAATGTTTTACACATTTCTGATAATACGAGTACCACCAAAAAGGGGTATTATGTTCGGTGAGGAAAAACTACCTGTAGTTTTCCTGAATCTGAGAAATTAAATGAGGTGTGTGATGATGCGTGGGTTTCCCCCGATAACAACTGATAATTTCTAAAATGTTATTGGCATTATATCCTTTCCCGCCAGAGGTTAGGGTGTGTTGGGAAACACCCCCTAGGGTGGATAAAGCGCTCACACGCTTGTAAGGGCTCTACCCTCTCCTGAGATGGCCGCCCTTAAGGATCCTGCTGATAGAAAGCAGGAGGGTATCCTAAAATGTATTTACACACATACTGGTGTTATACTGCGACCAGCAATCGCCTCAGCCTGGATGTGCAGTGCTGGGTTGGCGTGGTCGGATTCCCTGACTGAAAATATTGATACCCTAGATAGGGACAGTATATTTTTGCCTATAGAGCATTTAAAAGATGCATTTCTATATATGCGTGATGCACAGCGGAATATTTGCCGACTGGCATCAAGTCTAAGTGCGTTGTCCATTTCTACCAGTAGAGGGTTATGGACACGACAGTGGTCAGGTGATGCGGATTTCAAACGGCATTTGGAAGCAACATGAGAAGACGCCGTATTATCAGGCGCAGTCTTTTCGTGGACAAGCGGGCAAAAGGTTCCTCATTTCTGCCCCGTGACAGAGGGAGAGGAAAAAGGCTGCAGAAATCAGCCAGTTCCCAGGAACAGAAACCCTTTCCCGCCTCTGCCAAGCCCTCAGTATGACACTGGGGCTTTACAAGCAGAATCAGGCACGGTGGGGGGCCCGTCTCAATGAATTTCAGCGCGCAGTGGGCTCACTCGCAAGTAGACCCCTGGATCCTTCAGGTGATATCTCAGGGGTACAAATTGGAATTCGAGACGTCTCCCCCTCGCCGTTTCCTAAAGTCGGCTTTACCGATGTCTCCTTCTGACAGGGAGACAGTTTTGGAAGCCATTCACAAGCTCTATTCCCAGCAGGTGATAATCAAGGTACCCCTCCTGCAACAGGGAACGGGGTATTATTCCACACTGTTGTGGTACCGAAGCCGGACGGCTCGGTGAGACCGATTCTAAATCTAAAATCTTTGAACACTTACATACAGAGGTTCAAATTCAAGATTGAGTCACTCAGAGCAGTGATTGCGAACCTGGAAGAAGGGGACTACATGATGTCTCGGGACATCGAGGATGCTTACCTTCATGTCCAAATTTACCCTTCTCACCAAGGGTACCTCAGGTTTATGGTACAGAACTGTCACTATCAGTTCAGACGCTGCCGTATGGATGGTCCACGGCACCCCGGGTCTTTACCAAGGTAATGGCCGAAATGATGATATTCCTTCGAAGGAAGGGAATTTTAGTTATCCCTTACTTGGACGATTCCCTGATAAGGGTAAGATCCAGGGAACAGTTGGAGGTCGGTGTAGCACTTTCTCAGGTAGTGTTGCGGCAGCACGATTGGATTCTCAATATTCCAAAATCGCAGCTGGTTCCGACGACTCGTCTTCTGTTCCTAGGGATGATCCTGGACACAGTCCAGAAAAAGGTGTTTCTCCCGGAGGAGAAAGCCAGGGAGTTATCCGAGCTAGTCAGGAACCTCCTAAAACCGAGCCAAGTCTCAGTGCATCAATGCACAAGGGTTCTGGGTAAAATGGTGGCTTCCTACGAAGCAATCCCATTCGGCAGATTCCACGCAAGAACTTTCCAGTGGGACCTGCTGGACAAATGGTCCGGGTCGCATCTTCAGATGCATCAGCGGATAACCCTGTCACCAAGAACAAGGGTGTCCCTCCTGTGTTGGTTGCAGAGTGCTCATCTTCTAGAGGGCCGCAGATTCGGCATTCAGGACTGGGTCCTGGTGACCACGGATGCCAGCCTGCGAGGCTGGGGAGCAGTCACACAGGGAAGGAATTTCCAGGGCTTATGGTCAAGCCTGGAGACATCACTTCACATAAATATCCTGAAGCTAAGGGCCATTTACAATGCTCTAAGCTTAGCAAGACCTCTGCTTCAAGGTCAGCCGGTGTTGATCCAGTCGGACAACATCACGGCAGTCACCCACGTAAACAGACAGGGTGGCACAAGAAGCAGGAGGGCAATGGCAGAAACTGCAAGGATTCTTCGCTGGGCGGAAAATCATGTGATAGCACTGTCAGCAATTCCGGGAGTGGACAACTGGGAAGCAGACTTCCTCAGCAGACACGACCTCCACCCGGGAGAGTGGGGACTTCACCCAGAAGTCTTCCACATGATTATAAACCGTTGGGAAAAACTCGACAGATATTGCGCCAGGTCAAGGGACCCTCAGGCAATAGCTGTAGACGCTCTGGTAACACCGTGGGTGTACCAGTCAGTGTATGTGTTCCCTCATCTGCCTCTCATACCCAAGGTACTGAGATTGATAAGATGGAGAGGAGTAAGCACTATATTCGTGGCTCCGGATTGGCCAAGAAGGACTTGGTAACCGGAACTTCAAGAGATGCTCACGGAGGATCCGTGGCCTCTACCTCTAAGAAGGGACCTGCTCCAGCAAGGACCCTGTCTGTTCCAAGACTTACCGCGGCTGCGTTTGACGGCATGGCGGTTGAACGCCGGATCCTGAAGGAAAAAAAGGCATTCCGGATGAAGTCATCCCTATCCTGATCAAAGCCAGGAAGGATGTAACCGCAAAACATTATCACCGCATTTGGCGAAAATATGTTGCGTGGTGCGAGGCCAGTAAGGCCCGACGGAGGAAATTCAACTGGGTCGATTCCTACATTTCCTGCAAACAGGAGTGTCTATGGGCCTGAAATTGGGGTCCATTAAGGTTCAAATTTCGGCCCTGTCAATTTTCTTCCAAAAAGAACTAGCTTCAGTCCCTGAAGTTCAGACGTTGTAAAAGGGGTACTGCATATACAGCCTCCTTTTGTGCCTCCAGTGGCACCTTGAGATCTCAATGTAGTTTTTGGGTTCCAAAAGTCACATTGGTTTGAACCACTTAAATCTGTGGAGTTAAAATATCTCACATGGAAAGTGGTCATGCTGTTGGCCCTGGCCTGGGCCAGGCGCGTGTCAGAATTGGCGGCTTTATCCTGTAAAAGCCATTATCTGATTTTCCATTCGGACAGGGCGAAATTGAGGACTCGTCCTCAGTTTCTCCCTAAGGTGGTTTCAGCGTTTCACCTGAACCAACCTATTGTGGTGCCTGCGGCTACTAGGGACTTGGAGGACTCCAAGTTGCTAGACGTTATCAGGGCCCTGAAAATATATGTTTCCAGGACGGCTGGAGTCAGAAAATCTGACTCGCTGTTTATCCTGTATGCACCCAACAAGCTGGGTGCTCCTGCTTCTAAGCAGACTATTGCTCGTTGGATTTGTAGTACAATTCAGCTTGCACATTCTGTGGCAGGCCTGCCACAGCCAAAAATCTGTAAATGCCCACTCCACAAGGAAGATGGGCTCATCTTGGGCGGCAGCCCGAGGGGTCTCGGCTTTACAACTTTGCCGAGCAGCTACTTGGTCAGGAGCAAATACGTTTGTAAAATTCTACAAAATTGATACCCTGGCTGAGGAGGACCTGGAGTTCTCTCATTTGGTGCTGCAGAGTCATCCGCACTCTCCCGCCCGTTTGGGAGCTTTGGTATAATCCGCATGGTCCTTACGGAGTCCCCAGCATCCACTTAGGACGTTAGAGAAAATAAGAATTTACTTACCGATAATTCTATTTCTCGTAGTCCGTAGTGGATGCTGGGCGCCCATCCCAAGTGCGGATTGTCTGCAATACTGGTACATAGTTATTGTTACCAAAAAAATCGGGTTATTGCTGTAGTGAGCCATCTTTTCTAGAGGCTCCTCTGTTATCATGCTGTTAACTGGGTTTAGATTACGAGTTGTACGGTGTGATTGGTGTGGCTGGTATGAGTCTTACCCGGGATTCAAAATCCTTCCTTATTGTGTACGCTCGTCCGGGCACAGTATCCTAACTGAGGCTTGGAGGAGGGTCATAGGGGGAGGAGCCAGTGCACACCAGGTAGTTCTAAAGCTTTACTTTTGTGCCCAGTCTCCTGCGGAGCCGCTATTCCCCATGGTCCTTACGGAGTCCCCAGCATCCACTACGGACTACGAAAAATAGAATTATAGATAAGTAAATTCTTATTTTTTTTTCCTGTGGTGGCCAACGTCTGGGCGTGCAGGTTACAAAATTGGGGTATAAGTTAGTCCTTTCCTGCAATGCCACGCCCCTTTATGCAAAGACATGCCCATTTCTGCAAGGCCACGCCCCCTTTTTCCGGCACACGTAGACTCACCACTTTACTTGTGACAATTATAGGGGGGCGCCAGAGGTATTTTTTGGCTTGGAGGAGAAAAATTTGTAGGTATGCCAATGGGGGGCGGCGGGGGGTGGGGGGGGACGTTTACTGTCACAAGTCACAATCCTGACTAAAATCATATCATTTGGTGACTTACCTCTGCCATCTGTCCTGTATCCTGCCTGTTTTCTGCTGGCTGGGATAAGCAGCTTACCACTACCATGAGTTCCCTGAGTGCTGAGTTCTCTATTTGGAAAGTGAGAGTTGGTAACGAGATGTAATTGTGTTGTTTAAACTTCTGTGTAAATGCTGAATTCAGCAAGTCTCTTCATGCATCCACAAGTCCAGTGGTCACCAGATACCTCCCTGTGCTCTCTGTCCATCTATGCACACACCACACCGGAGTTCCCTCCAAAACCAGCTATGGACGTTGCCATGATAGTTCCTGGTCAGCTGACCTTACTGGGCCCAATCTGGAATCACTTCCTTGTCATGTGAAACCCTCATCCAGTCAGCAGTTAGCATGGGGTATAAGTTCCCAGTCCCAGCACAGGCAAGCCGTCAGTGCTTTGTTGTCTCTCAGCCTGTAGTGAGCTCTATTATCTCTCGCTGGTATAGACAAAATGCAGTATCCATCTCCAGCACTACCTGACTCCCTGGATGATCTTAAAGGGCCACTACTGCAGTAACACCGCACCATGGGGGTCATTCCGAGTTGATTGCTCACTGGCTAGTTGTAGCAGCCATGCAAATGATATGCCGCCCCCCCCCCCCCCCCCCCACCTGCATTTTTGCAAACCCTCCCTGAAAATGGTCAGTTGACACCCAGAAATGACCCCTTCCTGTCAATCTTCTAGCGGCCATCAGCGCGACTGAAAACTTTGCTAGAACCTGTGCACAACCACAACGGGCTTTGTACCCGTACGTCGTGCGTGCGCATTGCGGGGCATACGCATGCACAGAAATGCAGTTTTCTCTATCGTCCTAGTGGATGCTGGGGTTCCTGAAAGGACCATGGGGAACAGCGGCTCCGCAGGAGACAGGGCACAAAAAGTAAAGCTTTTCCGATCAGGTGGTGTGCACTGGCTCCTCCCCCCATGACCCTCCTCCAGACTCCAGTTAGATTTTTGTGCCCGGCCGAGAAGGGTGCAATCTAGGTGGCTCTCCTAAAGAGCTGCTTAGAGAAAGTTTAGCTAGGTTTTTTATGTTACAGTGATTCCTGCTGGCAACAGGATCACTGCAGCGAGGGACTGAGGGGAGAAGGAGTCAACTCACCTGCGTGCAGGATGGATTGGCTTCTTGGCTACTGGACATCAAGCTCCAGAGGGACGATCACAGGTACAGCCTGGATGGTCACCGGAGCCGCGCCGCCGGCCCCCTTGCAGATGCTGAAGACAGAAGAGGTCCAGAATCGGCGGCTGAAGACTCCTGCAGTCTTCTAAAGGTAGCGCACAGCACTGCAGCTGTGCGCCATTTTCCTCTCAGCACACTTCACACGGCAGTCACTGAGGGTGCAGGGCGCTGGGAGGGGGGCGCCCTGGGAGGCAAAATGAGTACCTATAAAGGCTAAAAATACCTCACATATAGCCCTAGAGGCTATATGGAGATATTTAACCCCTGCCTGATTTCTCAAAATAGCGGGAGACGAGCCCGCCGGAAAAGGGGCGGGGCCTATCTCCTCAGCACACGGCGCCATTTCCTCTCACAGCTCCGCTGGTCAGGACGGCTCCCAGGTCTCTCCCCTGCACTGCACTACAGAAACAGGGTAAAACAGAGAGGGGGGGCAAATTTATGGCGATATTTTTATATAACAAAGCAGCTATAGGGGAGCACTTATTATAAGGCTATCCCTGATATATATATAGCGCTTTTGGTGTGTGCTGGCAAACTCTCCCTCTGTCTCCCCAAAGGGCTAGTGGGTCCTGTCTTCATTAGGAGCATTCCCTGTGTGTCTGCTGTGTGTCGGTACGTGTGTGTCGACATGTATGAGGACGATATTGGTGTGGAGGCGGAGCAATTGCCAAATATGGGGATGTCACCTCCTAGGGGGTCGACACCAGAATGGATGCCTTTATTTATGGAACTACGGGATAGTGTCAACACGCTAAAGCAGTCGTTTGACGACATGAGACGGCCGGACAATCAATTAGTGCCTGTCCAGGCGACTCAAACACCGTCAGGGGCTGTGAAACGCCCTTTGCCTCAGTCGGTCGACACAGACCCAGACACAGGCGATGACTCCAGTGGTGACGGTGACGAATCAACCGTATTTTCCAGTAGGGCCACACGTTATATGATTTTGGCAATGAAGGAGGCGTTACATTTAGCTGATACTACAGGTACCACTAAACAGGGTATTATGTGGGGTATGAAAAAACTACCTATAGTTTTTCCTGAATCAGAAGAACTAAATGACGTGTGTAATGAAGCGTGGGTTGCCCCTGATAAAAAGCTGATAATTTCAAAGAAATTATTGGCATTATACCCTTTCCCGCCAGAGGTTAGGGAGCGCTGGGAAACACCTCCTAGGGTGGACAAGGCGCTAACACGCTTATCTAAACAAGTGGCGTTACCCTCTCCTGAGACGGCCGCACTTAAAGATCCATCAGATAGGAGGATGGAAAATATCCAAAAAAGTATATACACACATGCAGGTGTTATACTACGACCAGCTGTAGCAACTGCCTGGATGGGCAGTGCGGGGGTAGTTTGGTCAGAATCCCTGATTGAAAATATTGATACCCTGGACAGGGACAATATTTTACTGTCGTTAGAACAAATAAAGGATGCATTTCTTTATATGCGTGATGCACAGAGGGATATATGCACACTGGCATCACGGGTAAGTGCTATGTCCATTTCGGCCAGAAGAGCTTTATGGACGCGACAGTGGACAGGCGATGCGGATTCAAAACGGCATATGGAAGTTTTGCCGTATAAGGGGGAGGAGTTATTTGGAGTCGGTCTATCAGATTTGGTGGCCACGGCTACAGCCGGGAAATCCACCTTTCTACCTCAAGTCACTCCCCAACAGAAAAAGGCACCGACTTTTCAACCGCAGCCCTTTCGTTCCTTTAAAAATAAGAGAGCAAAGGGCTATTCATATTTGCCACGAGGCAAAGGTCGAGGGAAGAGACAGCAACACGCAGCTCCTTCCCAGGATCAGAAGCCCTCCCCGGCTTCTACAAAAGCCTCAGCATGACGCTGGGGCTTCTCAAGCGGACTCGGGGACGGTGGGCGGTCGTCTCAAAAATTACAGCGCGCAGTGGGCTCACTCGCAAGTAGATCCCTGGATCCTGCAGATAATATCTCAGGGATACAGGTTGGAATTAGAGACAGATCCACCTCGCCGTTTCCTGAGGTCTGCTTTACCAACGTCCCCCTCCGAAAGGGAGACGGTGTTGGAAGCCATTCACAAGCTGTACTCTCAGCAGGTGATAGTCAAGGTACCTCTTCTGCAACAAGGGAAGGGGTATTATTCCACTCTTTTTGTGGTACCGAAGCCGGATGGCTCGGTAAGGCCTATTCTAAATCTGAAGTCCTTGAACCTGTACATAAAGAAGTTCAAGTTCAAAATGGAGTCACTCAGAGCAGTGATAGCGAACCTGGAAGAGGGGGACTTTATGGTATCCTTGGACATCAAGGATGCGTATCTCCACGTTCCAATTTACCCCTCACACCAGGGGTACCTCAGGTTCGTTGTACAAAACTGTCACTATCAGTTTCAGACGCTGCCGTTCGGATTGTCCACGGCACCTCGGATCTTTACAAAGGTAATGGCCGAGATGATGATTCTTCTTCGAAGAAAAGGCGTATTAATTATCCCATACTTGGACGATCTCCTAATAAGGGCGAGGTCCAGAGAACAGCTAGAGATGGGATTAGCACTGTCTCAAGAAGTGCTAAAACAGCACGGGTGGATTCTGAATATTCCAAAATCCCAGTTAATGCCGACAACTCGTCTGCTGTTCCTAGGGATGATTCTGGACACGGTTCAGAAAAAGGTTTTTCTCCCGGAGGAAAAAGCCAAGGAGTTATCCGAGCTTGTCAGGAACCTCCTAAAACCAGGAAAGGTGTCTGTACATCAATGCACAAGAGTCCTGGGAAAAATGGTGGCTTCTTACGAAGCAATTCCATTCGGCAGATTCCACGCAAGAATTTTCCAAAGGGATCTGTTGGACAAATGGTCAGGGTCGCATCTTCAGATGCACCTACGGATAACCCTGTCTCCAAGGACAAGGGTGTCTTTTCTGTGGTGGTTGCAGAGTGCTCATCTATTGGAGGGCCGCAGATTCGGCATACAGGATTGGATCCTGGTGACCACGGACGCCAGCCTGAGAGGCTGGGGAGCAGTCACACAAGGAAGAAACTTCCAGGGAGTATGGACGAGCCTGGAAACGTCTCTTCACATAAACATTCTGGAACTAAGAGCAATATACAATGCTCTAAACCAGGCAGAACCTCTGCTTCAGGGAAAACCGGTATTGATCCAGTCGGACAACATCACGGCAGTCGCCCATGTGAACAGACAGGGCGGCACAAGAAGCAGGAGGGCAATGGCAGAAGCTGCAAGGATTCTTCGCTGGGCAGAGAATCATGTGATAGCACTGTCAGCAGTGTTCATCCCGGGAGTGGACAACTGGGAAGCAGACTTCCTCAGCAGACACGATCTTCACCCGGGAGAGTGGGGACTTCATCCAGAAGTCTTCCACATGCTGGTAACCCGTTGGGAAAGACCAATGGTGGACATGATGGCGTCTCGCCTCAACAAAAAACTGGACAGGTATTGCGCCAGGTCAAGAGATCCGCAGGCAATAGCTGTGGACGCGCTGGTAACGCCTTGGGTGTACCAGTCGGTGTATGTGTTTCCTCCTCTGCCTCTCATACCAAAAGTATTGAGAATTATACGGCAAAGAGGCGTAAGAACGATACTAGTGGTTCCGGATTGGCCAAGGAGGACTTGGTACCCGGAACTTCAAGAGATGATCACGGAAGATCCGTGGCCTCTACCTCTAAGGAGGGACTTGCTTCAGCAGGGTCCCTGTCTGTTTCAAGACTTACCGCGGCTGCGTTTGACGGCATGGCGGTTGAACGCCGGATCCTAAAGGAAAGAGGCATGCCGGAAGAAGTCATTCCTACTTTGATTAAAGCAAGGAAGGAAGTAACCGTGCAACATTATCACCGAATTTGGCGAAAATATGTTGCGTGGTGCGAAGATCGGAGTGCTCCGACGGAGGAATTTCAACTGGGTCGATTCCTACATTTCCTGCAATCAGGATTGTCAATGGGTCTCAAATTGGGATCTATTAAGGTTCAAATTTCGGCCCTGTCGATTTTCTTTCAAAAAGAATTGGCTTCAGTCCCTGAAGTCCAGACCTTTGTTAAGGGAGTGCTGCATATACAGCCTCCTGTGGTGCCTCCAGTGGCACCGTGGGATCTAAATGTGGTTTTGGACTTCCTAAAATCTCATTGGTTTGAACCACTAAAAAAGGTGGATTTGAAATATCTCACATGGAAAGTGACCATGCTTCTAGCCCTGGCTTCTGCCAGGAGAGTGTCAGAATTGGCAGCTTTATCTTACAAAAGCCCATATCTGATTTTCCATTCGGACAGGGCAGAACTGCGGACTCGTCCGCATTTTCTCCCTAAGGTGGTGTCAGCATTTCATCTGAACCAGCCTATTGTAGTGCCTGCGGCTACAAGTGACTTGGAGGACTCCAAGTTACTGGACGTTGTCAGAGCATTAAAAATATATATTGCAAGGACAGCTGGAGTCAGAAAATCTGACTCGTTGTTTATATTGTATGCACCCAACAAGATGGGTGCTCCTGCGTCTAAGCAGACGATTGCTCGTTGGATCTGTAGCACAATCCAACTTGCACATTCTGTGGCAGGCTTGCCACAGCCTAAATCTGTAAAGGCCCACTCCACAAGGAAGGTGGGCTCATCTTGGGCGGCTGCCCGAGGGGTCTCGGCATTACAACTTTGCCGAGCAGCTACGTGGTCAGGGGAGAACACGTTTGTAAAATTTTACAAATTTGATACTCTGGCTAAGGAGGACCTGGAGTTCTCTCATTCGGTGCTGCAGAGTCATCCGCACTCTCCCGCCCGTTTGGGAGCTTTGGTATAATCCCCATGGTCCTTTCAGGAACCCCAGCATCCACTAGGACGATAGAGAAAATAAGATTTTACTTACCGATAAATCTATTTCTCGGAGTCCGTAGTGGATGCTGGGCGCCCATCCCAAGTGCGGATTATCTGCATAAGTTGTACATAGTTATTGTTAACTAATTCGGGTTATTGTTAAAGGAAGCCATCTTTCAGAGGCTCCGCTGTTATCATACTGTTAACTGGGTTTAGATCACAAGTTGTACGGTGTGATTGGTGTGGCTGGTATGAGTCTTACCCGGGATTCAAAATCCTCCCTTATTGTGTACGCTCGTCCGGGCACAGTACCTGACTGGAGTCTGGAGGAGGGTCATGGGGGGAGGAGCCAGTGCACACCACCTGATCGGAAAAGCTTTACTTTTTGTGCCCTGTCTCCTGCGGAGCCGCTGTTCCCCATGGTCCTTTCAGGAACCCCAGCATCCACTACGGACTCCGAGAAATAGATTTATCGGTAAGTAAAATCTTATTTTTTAGCCTGATCGCTGTGCTGCGAACAACGGCAGCTAGCGATCAACTGGGAATGACCCCCATTATCCAGATTCACTTGTGCAATCCCATCCCAGTGTTCCCAAAGGATTGTCTTAAACTTCTCTGTGGCATTAGTATATTGCTGGTTCCGTAGAGCATTCCAGAAAACCTGCTTTGCTGGTTCAGCCCATCCAGTACTTCTGAAAACCTGCTGTGCTGGTTCAGCCCATCCAGCACTTCTGAAAACCTGCTGTGCTGATTTAGCCCATCCAGTACTTCTGAAAACCTGCTTTGCTGGTTCCGTCCAGCCTCCAGAACTCCTGCCTTGCTGGTTCCATCCAATACTCCAAAGACTTGCCTTGCTGGTTCCTTCTAGCATCCGGATCTGCTGCCTTGCTGGTTCCGTCCAGCATCCAGAACTCCTGCCTTCCTGGTTCCATCCAGGATCTTGAATACCTGCTTTGTTGGTTCCGTTCAGCATTCTGAAAACCTGCCTTGTCGGAAAGCCAATACCGACATCCTGAAAACCTGCCTTGTCTGAAAGCCAATCCTGACATCCTGAAAATCGGGCTTGTCAAAAAGGCAATCCCGACTTCCTGAAATCCTGACTTATCGGAAAGCCAATCCCGACATCCTGAAAACCTGCATAGCTGGTCAAGCCAATCCCAGGTTTTTGATTAACCTGCTCTTGAGCATCCATCATCCTCCCAGTTACTGATCTCCTCATCCCAGTGACATCCCAACTATACATTGCACTGGCGATTCCATTCACCAGTGTTCCAGTACCCACATAGCTGGTCACCTATCACACTCCTCTCCACACTCGTTAGCCAACCTGCCACATCTGCATGAGTAGGAGATATCACAAGCCTGACCAATTCTAACCTCAGCTCTTAAATCCAAACTCAGTATCTAGTCCTAGTTTGGATTCACAAATAACTACAGACGTGACAGTACGCAAGTACTCAACTGTTGAGAAGGAGTGCTTGAGATTAAGTGGGCAGTGGAACCGCTGAAGTATTACCTGTTAGGGCGAGAATTCTGGCTAATTACCGATCATGCACCCTGTGGCCGGAGAGCCCCCAGCCACGAGGCAAATGGCCGCCCTGGCACTGAAGGGGTTAATCCCTAGTGCCCGGCGCCATTTGCCAAGACAAAGGGGCTCTTGGCGCCAAATTTGAAATATAATGTGGGCGCTAGGCGCCGTGTTTTATAAATGGATAAAAATGTATTTTCTTAGAATGCGCCGTGGTCCCGGACCCCTCCGGAGACCACGGCAGGGAGGACAGCCCCCGGCGCGCTCAGCAGAGTGTGCGCGCCGGGGGAGAGGAGGCAGCCGCTGACCGCCGGAGTCCGGGAGCTCCGCTCCCGGCAGCGGTCAGTGTAGCCCCGGGCGCACTGGAGTGTGCGCGCCGGGGAGAAGGGTGAGCGCTGCGGCTGGGAGCTCGGCTCCCGCTGCAGTGCTCTATGTGAGAGCCGCCGCTGGGGGCCGGGAGCTCTGCTCCCAGCGCCTCAGCACAGCACGGGTGGCCAGCCGCAGCAGCCGGGACGGACGTCCCGGGCTGCTAGCCGGCGAGGGGGGTGCGCTGCAGCCCGGCTCCCCGCCGGACGCTGCAGCGAGGCCACAAGACAGGCACCGCTCAGGGGGGACCGGGCTAGCCGGCTCCCTAGCGGCGTGGGCACATTAGGCGGGCCAGCAGGATGGTGAGCGCTGGGGTCCGGGAGCTACGCTCCCGGCGCCTCAGCGCTGAAACAAGCCAGGGTCACGGCGGCCGGGACAAGTGTCCCGGTCCGCCGGACTTCGGTACAGGGGGGTGCGCCGCTGCGTGCGGCGAGGCCACTGATTAGTGCCTCCCTGGGGGGACAGGGAGAGCCAGCTCCCTGGAACCCCAGAGGCAGAAAAGCAGGCTGGAGGATGGGGGAAGCCAGCCCCATACCTCCAGCACACAGAGAGCCCTCGCAGCCAGGCTGCAGGGCTAGGGAAGGCACTGCAGTGCCTGAGTATGTAGAGCCTGTGCAGGGCACAGGCTCAGTGTATATTTAACAAAGGGAAATGTACAGTGTGATTTAAAAATGTAATGTATTTAAAGATAAAATGCACTTACTTGATTGTGTGTCCCAGGAGGGGGGAATCCATAGCTGTGCAGGCTGATGGATTCTCCCAGACCTTTTCCCTAAAAACGGAATGCTTTCCCATCCAGCCTCACAGTTCCAATGGGGACAGGGAGAAAGAGGAGCAGCTTAGCTATAGAACAAGCTGAGGGGTTTCTTGGAGCTCCATGGAGATCAGCCGTAGTGAACCAGAGACCTGGACCGGGGAGCCAGGCTGCCCAGCTCTGGAGCCCAAATCCAGGCTGCAGGCAGTGAGAAGGGGTCCCGGGCAGGTTTCTGGAAGTCAGTTTAGGAGGGAAAACTTCCCCCCCAGCCAGACTGAACGGCACCGTGGGAGTAGCCTGCTCTCCCAGATGGGAGAGACAAAGGAGACCGGCCACTCCCCACTGTCCATTGGGGACAATGTTAGGTGTGCATGAGTCCAGAGCATGCACAGCTCATGGGTAAACATTGATTGGTTGTACACCACAGGGCGGGCTTACCCCCTGTGGTAGAGGGTCTTGGAGAGGGATAAAAGGAGGGCAGTTGGCCCATAGGAGTGTGTATTGTAACATCTTCTTCTGCTGAAAAGATCTTGATTGTATGCCGTTGCCCCTAGCAATAGGGAGGAGCCTTTTTAAAGGTTATTTGAGCAATAAACACCTTTGCCTCAAGAAGACTGCTTCATCTTGTGACCAACAGGGTTAGGCCAAACCTAGCCCCGTCCTCCGGCTGTCCAGGGAAGCACCTGACGTCTCCAAGCTCCGCCTTCCGCCAGCTACCGGTAGAGGCCTAGCAAGTGGCTAGAGGGGATTCGTCAACACCACACAGGTGTGGTAAAGCAGTGCGTCGGCACATACAGAGCAGAACCGTGGTTCCAAACGCCACGGCAGGTTAGGAGTTTGGTGGTGGCAGCGAGAACCCGCCCACAGCGCAGTGGGTGGAGTCAGTAACAGGCGGTTACTGACGGTAAGCAGGGAATCCCCTATGTGGTCAGGCCTCGTGCGGCTTGACCTTCCATTCTGTGCGCAGTCAACGGGACGCGGAAGCTGCGAGTGCTTCCGTACGGTATCGTCCTGTCACAGAAATTGGTGGCATAGTGGTGGGATAATCCCAGGCGGCTTTTCATCACCTGATTGGAGAAGCCGAGTTACTCAGGAGAGGAGTAACTGCAGCGCAGGAGGACGCACAAGATGGCGGAATTCAGCGGAATGTCCAAGGATGATCTGGAGATCGTATGCCAGGAGAAGGGTGTGGATGTCCCTTTCAACGCGTCCAAGAGCGTCATGCAGGCGGCGCTCAGGAGCTGGGAGGAGTCTCAGGTGGAGGTGGAAAACACTGACGGCGTCAGCATCGCAGAGGACGACCCAACAGTGGACCTTCGCACAGGACCGGTGAGATCCACAAGCCCCGCCCTCTCTCACAACAGCCATGTTTCCCAGCAATCCCTAGCAGGGCCAGGATCCCAACGTCCCAGGGGGGGCGACCCGGATACCCTAGCAGATCGGCTAGCGGAATTGGGGGAAAGGGCAACGGAGCAAGAACGCATGCTTGTCATTCGGATGTGGCATGCGGAGCGGGCATCACAGGCCGTGGTACCCCGGGAGCCGTTGTCAGCTGTTGTACACCGATCAGGACGAGTTCAGTTTGCCAAGTTTGCAGACAGTGATGGGGACATTGATGGACATTTGCAAGTCTTTGAGAGGACTTGTAAACTACATGATCTACCCAAGTCGGAGTGGGTGAGACACCTTGTGCCCACTCTGCATGGAGAGGCCTTGGAGGCCTATCGAGGAGTGGCAACGGAGGACTGTGGGAACTACGACGAAGTCAAGAAGGCCCTCCTCCAGCGATTCTTCATCACTCCAGAGTCTTACAGGAAGAAATTCAGAGACTTGCCCAAGAATCCTAGCAGCACCCATGAGCAGTTCGCCACCCAGCTGCGGCAGTACGTGGTGAAGTGGGTGAAGGATTCGGAAGCCACTACGTGGGACGCACTGATCGACCTGATCTGCAGGGAGCAGTTCTACCGCAGGTGCGCCCCAGAAGTGAAGGAGTGGGTGCTAGATCGGGAGCCACCCAGCTTAAAGATGGCTGCCCAGTTAGCAGACAAATATGTGGCAATTCGGCCGCAGGGGCAGAAGCGCCCAACCAGCAGCCAACCCCAAAAGACTGTACCACCAGGGGGACACCCCTCTTCAGCTCATCGCCCCCCAAAGCAAGCATCTTCCAACCCGGGTGCTTTTGGCCAGCAACCGCCCCGCAGTGCCCCTGCCAGTAATCAGAGGCCATCGGAGCCACGCCTGGACAAAAAGTGCTATGGCTGTGGGAAGATCGGACATCTGAGGATGAACTGTCCTGCATCCCAAGCACCCCAGACTCGTGCCCCAAATCCGAGTGCTGGAGCCCGGATTGCTTGCTTAACCCGGGAAGATGAGCTTCCAGAGACTGTACCCCCTCCAGTCAGTCCGATGGAGTGTGGCAAGAAACAGGTGGACTCCACGGAAAGAGTCACCTGTATGGCTAAGAAGCCCCCACCAAATATGTGGCGGCACCTGCAGCCGGTCCAAGTGGGATCCCTGCAGGGCGAAGGCTTAAGAGACTCTGGGGCCTCCATCACCGTTGTAAGCCCCCACCTGGTCGACCCTGCTGCCGTACTGCAGGGTTGCACTGCAAAAGTTACAGTGGCCGATGGGCTAGAGCGAGAAGTGCCCATGGCCAGAGTCTACCTCGACTGGGGAGCTGGACAAGAGTTAAGAGATGTTGCCGTCATGGATGGCCTCCCAACTGATGTCGTCTTGGGGAATGATCTCGGTGGAGGGATCGTTACTGCCTTCGCGAACGCCATCACCCGGAGTCAAGCGGCCAGACTACAGTCTTCATCGTCTCTGCCAGCACCGCCCAGCCCAGAGGAAAAGACCCCAGCGGCTGAACAACCGCCAACCACAGCGTCAGCCATCCCAAAGGAAAAGACCACAGCGGCCAGATCAGCACATCTGCCCCTTGCCTCTGGTGGGCCTACGTCCCCTAGCAACGCAGAGGATGTCGGTTCCAGTTTGCTGAATCCTGTGCGGGTGCCCAGTGATGCTCCTGTCCCTAGTGGTTTGCCAACTCCGGCGGTGAGTATGAGTGACTACCCCGACCCTACCATGACTGACCCCAACTTGACTGACCCCAATATTCCCCCTGTAGAGTGTCCAAACCTAGGAGAAAGTGAGGGCCGCAGGCAGGAGTTTAGGGAAGCTCAGCTCTCTGACCCATCCCTGGAAGGCATGAGGCGCCAAGCTGGCCGCGGCCTTGCTGGGATGGGGGCAGGGAGTGTGACCTGGTGGAAACGGTTACTGTACCGGGTAGCCAGGGTAGAGGGGGATAGGCCAGTGCGGGAGAAAGTTCAACTGGTGGTTCCCAGGAGCTTTCGGGAGCAACTGATGTCAGTTGCCCATGAAATTCCTTTGGCGGGACACCTGGGGAGGGACCGGACACTGAGGCGCCTGACGCAGAACTTTTTTTGGCCCGGAGTGTCGGATGACGTCCGGACCTACTGTAAGTCCTGTGATGTGTGCCAACGGCTTGGACGCCCCAGTGCTCGGGCTCCCCTGAGGTCTTTGCCAATAGTCGGGGAACCTTTCCAACGAGTGGCCGTGGACATAGTCGGTCCCCTACCTGTGCCCAGTAGATCGGGGAAGAGATACATCCTCACCGTGGTGGATTATGCTACCCGGTATCCAGAGGCTGTGGCTCTGTCCGCCATCACTGCGGAAAAGGTAGCGGACGCTCTGCTAGGCATATTTAGTAGAGTAGGGTTCCCCAGTGAGATCCTAACCGATCAAGGGACGCAGTTCATGAGTGATCTGGTCCAGTGTCTCTGGGCGAAGTGCGGGGTGCGCCAACTCCGCACTGCCCCCTATCATCCCCAGACTAACGGACTTTGCGAGAGATTCAATGGCACTCTGAAGCAGATGCTACGGGCATTTGTGACTTCGGAGGGAGGAGACTGGGAGCGATACCTGCCGCACCTCCTGTTTGCATATCGGGAGGTGCCCCAGGAGTCAACCGGATTCTCGCCCTTCGAGTTACTATATGGCCGCAGAGTCCGTGGACCTCTTGACCTGTTCCGGGAGGCTTGGGAGGGGGAGCTGATCCACCAGGATGAGTCCGTGGTGGAGTATGTGTTGAAGCTCAGAGATCGGTTAGAGAATCTCATGGGACTAGCGCAAGCGAATCTTGCGGAAGCACAGACCAAGCAGAAGACTTGGTATGACCAGGGCGCGCGTGCTCGGGTCTTTGGAGTAGGGCAGAAGGTGCTGGTTCTGGTGCCCACACGTCAGAACAAGCTCCAGGCTGCCTGGGCGGGACCGTACACGGTTGCAAAACGCCTAAGCGACATCACCTACGTGGTGTCATTTGACAGCGATGGTAGGAGGCAGCGTACCTACCATATAAACATGTTGAAGGCATACCACGAGCGTGTGGAGTCGGTAGCCGCTGTGTGCTGCCTGCCGATGGAGGAACCAGGAAAAGATCCCATTCCTGACCTCCTCGCGGATGCCAAGGGTGAGGGTGGTGTAGAGGAAGTTAGCTGGAGCAGTGAGCTTGGTAACCACAAGAGGGAGCAGCTGGAGTCAGTGCTGCTGTCCTTTGAGGCCCAGTTCAG
This sequence comes from Pseudophryne corroboree, assembly GCF_028390025.1. Lineage (NCBI taxonomy): Eukaryota > Metazoa > Chordata > Amphibia > Anura > Myobatrachidae > Pseudophryne > Pseudophryne corroboree. The sequence continues at coordinate 132,038,177 of NC_086455.1, forward strand.
CAGGAAGCCCGGCCTGACTTCCCTACGTGCCCATCATGTAGACACTGGTGAGCATAGGCCGATTCGGCAACCCGCGTATCGGGTCTCACCAGAGGCGCAGGCGAGTATCTACCAAGAGGTGCAGGAGATGTTAGCGCTAGGCGTAATCACGCGCTCCAACAGTCCCTGGGCCGCCTCCGTTGTACTGGTTCCCAAGAAGGACCGGACAACCAGGTTCTGCGTAGACTACCGCCGGTTGAACGAAGTAACCAAATCCGACGCCTATCCCCTACCCCGCATTGACGCACTGTTAGACGAGCTGGCTGGGGCGAAGTACATCTCTACATTCGATCTGAGCAAGGGGTATTGGCAGATACCAATGACTCCCGAGGCTCAGGAACGGTCCGCCTTCATCACCTCCTTTGGCTTGTTTGAGTTCAAAACGATGCCATTCGGGATGAAGAATGCGCCAGCCACCTTCCAGAGTGTGGTCGATGACCTGCTGAAGGGGTTCCGAGAGTTCGCCCAGGCCTACTTGGATGACATTGCTGTCTTCAGCCGAACCTGGGAAGAGCACCTGGGCCATGTGGGGTTGGTGTTAGAGAGGATTCGGTGGGCAGGTCTGACCATCAGGGCAGACAAGTGCCAAATGGGGATGACAGAGGTACAGTACCTGGGGCACCGTGTGGGGGGAGGTAAGGTGAAGCCTGAACCAGCGAAGGTGGAGGCGATCCGAGACTGGCCCCGGCCCACAACCCAGAGACAGGTCCTGGCTTTCTTAGGGATCGCAGGATACTACAGACGTTTTGTCCCTGACTTTAGTTCTGTGGCCAAACCCCTGACTGATCTGACTAAGAAGAAACTCCCCAAGATAGTTGACTGGACGACCGCATGTGAGTTGGCATTCCAGTCGTTGAAAACTGCTCTAGTACAAGCCCCAGTACTGATGGCGCCGGACTATAGTAAAAACTTTGTTGTACAAACTGATGCGTCACAGTACGGACTCGGGGCAGTACTGAGCCAGGAGGGGCCGGATGGGCAGGAGCACCCTGTGGCCTATTTGAGCAGAAAGCTGCTACCGCGGGAGGTGGGGTATGCCACAATTGAAAAGGAGTGTTTGGCTATTGTTTGGGCTGTGAAGAAGCTTCAGCCCTATTTGTATGGCCGCCATTTTACGGTGGTAACGGACCACAATCCATTACGGTGGCTCCAACACACCACGGGGGAAAACGGCAGACTGTTGCGGTGGAGCCTTGCTCTTCAGGTTTATGACTTCCATATTATCCACAAGCAAGGCAAGGCTCATAGCAATGCAGATGGACTGTCACGACAGGAGGAGCCTGAACCCCCAAAGAACTCCCGGTAACCTCGTTAAGGACTGCGGGACCAGGACCCAAATCGTTGGGACATGGGTCCCTGGTTGACCCGCTTGAATGGGGGGGGAGGAGTGTGGCCGGAGAGCCCCCAGCCACGAGGCAAATGGCCGCCCTGGCACTGAAGGGGTTAATCCCTAGTGCCCGGCGCCATTTGCCAAGACAAAGGGGCTCTTGGCGCCAAATTTGAAATATAATGTGGGCGCTAGTGTTTTATAAATGGATAAAAATGTATTTTCTTAGAATGCACCGTGGTCCCGGACCCCTCCGGAGACCACGGCAGGGAGGACAGCCCCCGGCACGCTCAGCAGAGTGTGCGCGCCGGGGGAGAGGAGGCAGCCGCTGACCGCCGGAGTCCGGGAGCTCCGCTCCCGGCAGCGGTCAGTGTAGCCCCGGGCGCACTGGAGTGTGCGCGCCGGGGAGAAGGGTGAGCGCTGCGGCTGGGAGCTCGGCTCCCGCTGCAGTGCTCTATGTGAGAGCCGCCGCTGGGGGCCGGGAGCTCTGCTCCCAGCGCCTCAGCACAGCACGGGTGGCCAGCCGCAGCAGCCGGGACGGACGTCCCGGGCTGCTAGCCGGCGAGGGGGGTGCGCTGCAGCCCGGCTCCCCGCCGGACGCTGCAGCGAGGCCACAAGACAGGCACCGCTCAGGGGGGACCGGGCTAGCCGGCTCCCTAGCGGCGTGGGCACATTAGGCGGGCCAGCAGGATGGTGAGCGCTGGGGTCCGGGAGCTACGCTCCCGGCGCCTCAGCGCTGAAACAAGCCAGGGTCACGGCGGCCGGGACAAGTGTCCCGGTCCGCCGGACTTCGGTACAGGGGGGTGCGCCGCTGCGTGCGGCGAGGCCACTGATTAGTGCCTCCCTGGGGGGACAGGGAGAGCCAGCTCCCTGGAACCCCAGAGGCAGAAAAGCAGGCTGGAGGATGGGGGAAGCCAGCCCCATACCTCCAGCACACAGAGAGCCCTCGCAGCCAGGCTGCAGGGCTAGGGAAGGCACTGCAGTGCCTGAGTATGTAGAGCCTGTGCAGGGCACAGGCTCAGTGTATATTTAACAAAGGGAAATGTACAGTGTGATTTAAAAATGTAATGTATTTAAAGATAAAATGCACTTACTTGATTGTGTGTCCCAGGAGGGGGGAATCCATAGCTGTGCAGGCTGATGGATTCTCCCAGACCTTTTCCCTAAAAACGGAATGCTTTCCCATCCAGCCTCACAGTTCCAATGGGGACAGGGAGAAAGAGGAGCAGCTTAGCTATAGAACAAGCTGAGGGGTTTCTTGGAGCTCCATGGAGATCAGCCGTAGTGAACCAGAGACCTGGACCGGGGAGCCAGGCTGCCCAGCTCTGGAGCCCAAATCCAGGCTGCAGGCAGTGAGAAGGGGTCCCGGGCAGGTTTCTGGAAGTCAGTTTAGGAGGGAAAACTTCCCCCCCAGCCAGACTGAACGGCACCGTGGGAGTAGCCTGCTCTCCCAGATGGGAGAGACAAAGGAGACCGGCCACTCCCCACTGTCCATTGGGGACAATGTTAGGTGTGCATGAGTCCAGAGCATGCACAGCTCATGGGTAAACATTGATTGGTTGTACACCACAGGGCGGGCTTACCCCCTGTGGTAGAGGGTCTTGGAGAGGGATAAAAGGAGGGCAGTTGGCCCATAGGAGTGTGTATTGTAACATCTTCTTCTGCTGAAAAGATCTTGATTGTATGCCGTTGCCCCTAGCAATAGGGAGGAGCCTTTTTAAAGGTTATTTGAGCAATAAACACCTTTGCCTCAAGAAGACTGCTTCATCTTGTGACCAACAGGGTTAGGCCAAACCTAGCCCCGTCCTCCGGCTGTCCAGGGAAGCACCTGACGTCTCCAAGCTCCGCCTTCCGCCAGCTACCGGTAGAGGCCTAGCAAGTGGCTAGAGGGGATTCGTCAACACCACACAGGTGTGGTAAAGCAGTGCGTCGGCACATACAGAGCAGAACCGTGGTTCCAAACGCCACGGCAGGTTAGGAGTTTGGTGGTGGCAGCGAGAACCCGCCCACAGCGCAGTGGGTGGAGTCAGTAACAGGCGGTTACTGACGGTAAGCAGGGAATCCCCTATGTGGTCAGGCCTCGTGCGGCTTGACCTTCCATTCTGTGCGCAGTCAACGGGACGCGGAAGCTGCGAGTGCTTCCGTACGGTATCGTCCTGTCACACACCCTTATAGGGAATACAGTGCATTCGGAAAGTATTCACAGCGCTTCACTTTTTCCACATTTTGTTATGTTACAGCCTTATTCCAAAATGGAATAAATAAATTTTTTCTCTCAAAATTCTACACACAATGGGGGTAATTCCAAGTTGATCGCAGCAGGAAATTTTTTAGCAGTTGGGCAAAACCATGTGCACTGCAGGGGGGGCAGATATAACATGTGCAGAGAGAGTTAAATTTGGGTGGGTTATTTTATTTCTGTGCAGGGTAAATACTGGCTGCTTTATTTTTACACTGCAAATTAGATTGCAGATTGAACACACCACACCCAAATCTATCTATCTCTGCACATGTTATATCTGCCTCCCCTGCAGTGCACATGGTTTTGCCCAGTTGCTAACAGAATTCCTGCTGCGATCAACTTGGAATTACTCCCAATACCCCATAATGACAAAATGAAAAAAGTTTTTACAATACCCCATAATGACAAAATGAAAAAAGTTTATTTTTTTATTTTTGCAAATTTATTAAAAATAAAACATTAAAAAAAACAGATGTACATAAGTATTCACAGCCATTGCTCAATATTTTATTGATGCACCTTTGGCAGCAATTACAGCCTCAAGTCTTTTTTAATATGATGTCACAAGCTTGGCACACCTATCTTTTTTTTTTTAATAAAGTAATTTTTATTCAATAATATGTAGATTGAGTTACAGACATTGCATATCATCAGCATATCGCATCATCACATTAATCGCATCTTCTTTACCATACATTTTGTCAGCCCGTCTGCACTTGCAACATCTGCATCCACTATATGAATCAACATATCGATTTTTTAATTTTTACCCTTAAACTAACCCACATAAGGGTACGTAAAAAGAAAAGAAAAAGAAAGAGAAATAAGAAACATAAGAAGGACGTAATGTCATCTGAACTAGGACCTTATCAGTCGCATATGTATTAAGGCAAGCCCGCAGAGCTACACTGTCAGCCCTCTAGATATACATCATTATATATTAGATCAGATCAGTGGCACAATAGCTCTTCGGTATCAATTATGATCAAGGGACTAGGTGGGAGTGGGGAGATTCCAGCCAGCGAGACGAAATTCTTTCAAACTTGGCCGATGCGTTCTGCTTCATATAAATATATCTTTCCTTAAGTATTGTGTCATTAACCAAGGTCCTGAATGCAGAGACCAAAGGACCGCCAGGGGCCATCCATAGTCTCGCAATGCACACCTTAGCCAAGGCACATACATTGCGAGCATACAGATCAACTGGGCCAGTCTCAGAAGTAGAGCCTCCTATCCCCAAAATGCAGAACTGTGGGGTAAGCAGTCCGCCAGTCACTCCCGTACTCTCCAGCACCGATCTAACCCCCGACCAGAACACCCTCAGCCTTGGACAGTCCCACACCATATGCCAAAATGTTCCCATATCCGCCTCGCACTTAGGGCAGAGACCAGATCTACCAGTCCCAAAAGAGGCCAGTCTAGCTGGAGTCATATATGTCCTATGTAGAATGAAAAATTGAATCTGTTGGTATCTGAGGGACTTGGTGACCGTGGCGGGGTATTCCAGAGCAAGAGCCCAGTCCTCCTCACCCATAAGGCCTACATCCTCCTCCCATTTTCCACGGAGACGTGTCAGCGGGTCCGCATGGATTTTGGTGAGAAGATATCCATATGCAAGGGAAACCATCTTGGTTCGACCCAATGTAGTTACAAAAGTCTTGATGGGAAATGGGAGGATTCGCGGGGGGGAATCCGCAAACTGGGACTGGAGGGCATGTCGAAGTTGAAGGTATCTGAAAAAAAATGAGTTGGGTAAGCCAAACTCATCTTTCAGTTGCTGGAAGGATTTGAGTGAGTCATTTAGGTAGAGTTGGGAAATAGAGACCACTGCTCTAGGGGCCCACACCTCCCGTCCCTCAAGCGCATGCAGCTCAGGAAGCCAGTCAGAGTACCAAAGGGGGGTGTCTGGGTCCAGGTCGTCGTACCCTAAGAGGTCTCTCAGGGCCCGCCATATCTTTAAGGCCTGAAAAATAATAGGGGGAAGGAACCGGGCCCCATTCCCACTCAGCAGCAGCTGTACAGGAGAAAGGTGAGGAAAATAACAGCGGATAAACTCACATTGCAAGGTGTCATCACCAGAATCCCGCACCCATTCACTAATATGAGTCAGCTGGGCAGCGTAGTAATACATCTGGAAATTAGGCAAGGCTAGGCCGCCATCCGAGCGCAGCCTAGTAAGAGTATTTAATTGTATCCTAGGTCGTTTGTTAGCCCAAACAAGCGAGGACAGGATACTGTTCAGTTTCCTAAAGAATGTTGGATAGATATATACGGGGGATTGAAGTATAATATATAGGAGTTTGGGCAGTATGATCATTTTAATGAGATTAACCCTGCCAGACACCGTCAATGGGAGTCTACACCAGGTTTTAGATTTGCACACGATCTGCTGCATGGTCGGGTCCAGATTCAGAGGGATGAAATCAGAAGGATCATTAGTTATTTGGATTCCAAGGTATTTAAATTGTGTTGTCCAGCATAATGGTAGGGAAATTTTTGGAACAGTAGGAGGGAGGCCTATGACTGGCATAATATATGATTTAGACCAGTTGATCAGAAGGTCCGAATGAGCACCAAAGTCCTCAATCACACGCAGCAGAACGGGCATTGACCTGGCGTAGTCTTGCAGAAATAATAACATGTCGTTGGCATAAAGTGCTATCCTATCCTCGCGTGAGCCCGTGCAAATTCCCACAATATCTGGGTGTGATCGTATCAAACAGGCCAAGGGCTCAATGGCCAAGGCAAACAGTGCGGGGGATAGGGGACAGCCCTGTCTGGTACCCCGGGACAATTGAAAGGAGGGGGATACATAACCATTCACCAAGATCCTGGCACTCGGATGCTGGTACAGTAATTTAGTCCATCTGATATAATTGGGCCCAAAGCCCATACAAGACATCACCTCCCATAAATAGGCCCATTCAATACTGTCAAAGGCCTTGGCCGCGTCTAGCGAGATCACAGCCGAGTCAGAAGGGGAGTCACGTGGGAGTTGTAAAATGGTATACAGTCTACGCAGGTTGATAGATGTGGACTTCCCAGGCATGAAGCCAGTCTGATCAGGATGAATGAGGGAGGTGATCACTGTATTAAGTCGTACTGCCAATATCTTTGCCAGGATCTTGGCGTCGGTGGGGATTAGGGATATTGGTCTATAGGAATCCGGAGACCTAGGGTCTTTACCGGGCTTCGGGATCACTATTATAATTGCCTCTGACATAGAGGGGGGAAGTTCGTTATTGGTAAATATATCTAGGAATAAGGCATGGAGCCTGGGCCCGAAAAAATCAACATGAGTTTTGTAAACTTCTGAGGGAATTCCGTCACACCCCGGGGCCTTGCCACTGGGAGACATACCAATAGCCGCAGTCACCTCCGCGAGCGTCAAGGGTGCCTCCAGTGCCACACGGGCCTCGGGGGGGAGCACGGGTAGTGAGATACCCGCCAAATAGTAGGAGAGATCCCTAGTGGAGAACGTCAATTGTGAACTGTAAACTTTGGTGTAATAGGATCGGAATAGCTGCGCAATGTCCGGTGTGGTGTCAACAAAGGACCCATCCCCATCGGACATTTGTGTAATTACAGTCCCAGGGCGATCCTGATGTATCAGCCGAGCCATGAGGCCACCCGTCCTATCAGCCTGCATATAAATATTAGTGGCCCTAAAAAGGAGGGACCGTGAGTTTTTATCGGTCAGGTGGGCAAGCCACGCCGACTGGGCCACCAGCCATCGTGTTTTCGTCGTAGGGGTACCATCAAGCAAATATTGAGACTCTAAATCCCTGGCGTCACTCTCCAGGGCCCTCTCCCTTTCTCTAGAGGACACTTTGTGAGCTGCTATACGTCCTATATAAGAGCCCCTCAGAAAAGCCTTAAATGAATCCCATACCATAGTTCCCGGGGCAGATCCTGTGTTGTCGCTAAAGTAACCCTCCCACTGAGTCTCCAGGTCCCCACAGTCACTCAGTTGAGTCAGCCAAGATGGGTGCAGCTTCCAATAAGAGTGTCCCCTCTGACCCTTCACAGCTAGAGTCATCAGCAAGGGGGAATGGTCAGAGATCCCTCGGGCCTCATAACGTACATCAGTGATCGCAGGGATAAGGGCGGGGGACACCAGTACCAGGTCTATTCTAGAAAAGGAGCCATGTGTGCTGGAGAAACAGGAGAACTGACGGACTGCAGGGTGGCGAAGCCTCCACACATCAACCCATTGAAGATTATTCAAAAAATCAGCAAATTTGGTATACCCACTACCCACCATCACATCATTCGGAGACCGCCATCGGTCCACAGAGGCATCTAATATATTATTAAAGTCGTCCAGACATATCACCGGAGTGGTAGGGGAGGAAGCTATAAAAGATGCAGCTTGCTGCAGTACAGCGTATGAAAAAGGAGGGGGGACATACACTGCTAAAATGTAATATGGCTGGGAACTTAGTTTGCATTCTAGAAACACAAATCTGCCATACGTGTCAGTTTTGACCGATATTAACTCAAATTGCACCGTTTTCTTAATCAGAACAGATACTCCCCTGGAGAAGGAGGAATGAGAGGCATGGTAAGCCCATCCCACCCAGGCCCGTCTTAGAGATAACAACCTATTTCCCTGCAAGTGGGTCTCGCTAAGACATGCAATGTCCGGGTCATATTTCTTAATCGTATTTAGAACCAAAGAACGCTTAATTTTGTTATTTAGTCCCCGGACATTCCATGCTAGGAATTTCAAGTTACTCATGATCCCAGGTATATTCTATGTACCACACGGATAGAAATCGCACAATATATATCCAAACATCAGCACCGTTACCCATAGCGACATATATCTCATAGGAGCTCTGCGTTATAAGCCACAATACCTGGTATATCAAACATCCTAGTTTCAGAAAAAACGTAGATATGAAAAATAATAAACTAAAGAAAGGAAACCAAAAACAACAAGAAGAGCCGCAACTGGCAGCTTCCCAACCTTCCCTCCCCTCCCCGTACACCACCCCGAACTCCGGCATACTTATATCCCAAAACGCCAAATCCAACTACCAAATGCTAAGAAGGCCCAGATTCTCAACTTAACCTAAACCCTCCAAACCAGTAGTGAACTTAGAAAAGTCTTGAGCCACCAATGCAAAAGGTGGGGGGCTCCCCGAATTGTGGTCGTCTCCTCCGGTGGTCAAGATCCCGGTATCTTCAGCGCGGGAAGTCAGTCCGGAGCTAGCTGACGAGCACCCGGCGCATATCCGTCCAGCCACTGGGCCGCCTCTCTAGGAGAATTAAAAAACTTGGTCTCCCCATCTGCCACCACTCGGAGCCGAGAGGGAAACAGCATGGAATATGAGAGGTTGAGGTCCCGCAGGCGTCGCTTGATAGGCATAAACTGGGCCCTGTCCTTCTGAACGTCCGCGGCAAAGTCCGGGAAGGCCGACACTCTGACTCCGTTGCGGACCAATGGGCCCTTTGTACGGCCAAGGCGGAGGACCGAGTCCCGATCCTTATAGTGCAAGAATTTGGCGATGAAGGTGCGAGGAGGGGCACCAGGAGGTAATGGCCGAGATGGTATCCTGTGCGCTCGCTCCACCGTAAATTGTGCAGTAAAGGACTCAGCTCCATATATCTCTTTGAGCCAGGATTCGAGGAAGTCCTCCGGCTGCGAGCCCTCCTCTTTCTCCGGCAGACCCACAAATCGGACATTGTTTCTGCGTAGCCGACCCTCCATATCTAGGAGCTTGGTTTGGAGAGATGAGACCTGCTGGGTCACTGCGGACACGGATTGCTTAAGGGGGCCACACACATCCTCCAAGTTGGAAACACGCGTCTCCGCCTCACCCACTCTCTCCCGTATACGTTGGACATCTTGTCGTAGTAAGGAGAGGTCGCACTGCACTTTTTCCATCTTATCGGAGAGACGCTGCTCACTGCCCGCTATAGCTTCCAACACCTGCTGGATAGACGGCGCCTCCGCTGTCATTGGGGAGTTGGTGACAGACGCTGGAGGGGAACTTGAGTGTACTGGAGAGGCACCCTGAGGTGGAGCCGATGAGCCCCTGGGGTTGGGTTGCCTTGTAAATCTTTCCAGTTTGGCCGCGGCCGCGCTCCGGCCTCCCCCAACCATAATGATAAATGTCGGTCACCCACTTCTCCGAGCAGAGTTGTAGTATAAAGTATAGTTAGGAGACAGCAGGCTGTATGATTTTAAAGCCGGGAAGGATCTTTGGCTCCAAATATCAATGGACAAGAGCACAGGCTTTGTGTAAAATAAAAAGTAGTAAATAATAATGATGTTATTGAGGGGAGAATGTCCAGCAGTGAATTCCAGGTAGAAGCAGAGTATGATTGTGTGTCACACTGTGATTTATTAATGTGACACAAAAGTGCATTGAGTTGTAGTGTGCATGCAGTCCTTGCAGGGTAGGCAGGGATGTCTGTGTGCTGAGACTATCTATTGAACTGCACCCAAAATGGCCACCGGGCTTGTGATCACTTCATCCCTCCACTGGAATACCTGTGTCTTATTGTGCAGTCAGGAGTCTCAGGTCCTCATCAGCCAGGTATAGGAGGGCAGGAGGGCTTGCAATATCCCCTGCAGTGTGCCCAGCTCTAGCCAGCGCCGCCCGTCCGTTCGTCCGCCTGTCGTGAGGGTCCTGGAGCCGCGCGGCCGGGAGCGCCAAACTCAAGGCCGGGGGGGTCCGGAGGAGTCACAGGCCTCAAAACCGGAAGTCGTCCGCCGCGGTCAGACAGCGCCCAGAGACCCCGGACAAAGGTGCCCGCCGCTGCTCGGAGGCGAGGGGGGACCAGCACCGGGGGGTAGACGCTCCGGAGGGACACAGGATAGGTGCAGGATCTATAATATCGGGGAGCTCCCGGGATCCGCTGCTTACTCCCTCACCGCCGTGGCCACGCCCCCTGGCACACCTATCTTTAGACAGTTTCGCCCATTCCTCTTTGCAGCACCTCTCAAGCGCCATCAGGTTGGATGGGAAGCGTAGGTGCACAGCCATTTTCAGATCTCTCCAGAGATGTTCAATCGGATTCAAGTCTGGGCAGAGCCGGATTAAGGGGGGGGGGGGGGGGGTCACAGGGGGTAAGTAACCACCTGTCTTTGCCCCCCCCCCCCCGTGGTCAGCATTTAGTTTGATTGTTTTTTTTTTTAAGTTTCAAGACGGCACACGGGTGTTGGGTAGTGCTGTAGCTTCACCTGGCTGCCGGAGCCTCTATGATTAATGGGCACCGGCAGCTACAGTACATGCTGAGCATCGGGAGCAGGGGCACACTGACTACACACAAGTGCAGTGCATTACTGGGAGCTGATTAAGTCCAAGGACTTTGCACTAAAGGGCAGAGAGGCATATGCTGAGCTCTGATTGGTGGAGCTCATCACATGCTTCTCTGTCCCGTGGAGGAGATCTGCAGCAGCCTCATCATGGGAGGGGCTCATCAAAGGCAGTGAGTGTCTGTTTGCCGGCTGACTGATCCTGTGTTCTTCAACAGAGCAAGGTAGAGAGGGACAAACACAGGGTTTTCATGAGGGTATGGATTTTTTTTTAAATAGATAGGTAGATGTATATATACATATATATACATGTATCCATCTCTCTCTCTCTCTCTCTCTCTCTCTCTCTCTCTCTATATATATATATTTTTTTTAGAAGAATATACCTTACATATAGCTTACATACTGCACAGCGGGGTAGATGTATGGTATGGGTGTGAGGGGGGGGATGTGGTATCAGCACAGGTTATGATACGGCTTGTTCACCATGTATTATAGCAGCGGTGTGCCCAGTGACAGGGGCGCTATGCTCCCCTGTCCATGTCGGCGCTGCTATCTAAAAGATAGCAGGGAGATGTGCAGGGCAATGTATGAACGGTCAGTGGCACTGACTGTTCTGACATCTGCAGCTATAGAGCTCTCCCTGGCTGTGGCGGGTGCTGGCACTCAGCTGCATGTGAGGTCTTACGAGATCTTACGCATGCCCAGTGAGCTGGCTGGAAGGGATAGATACAACGCATCAGCACTAGGCTTATGCCAAGGTACACATAAAGCAGGCACAGCCAGGTGGGCAGTGGTGACAAGAGGTGGTGGGCCCCCCAGTCTTAAGTGACCCGGGCCCCCCAAATGCTTAATCCGGCCCTGAGTCTGGGTGCTGGCTGGGCCACTCAAGGACATTCACAGAGTTGTCCTGAAGCCACTCCTTTGCTGTCTTGGCTGTGTGCTTAGGGTCGTTGTCCTGCTGAAAGATGAACTGTCGCCCCAGTCTGAGGTGTGTGTGTATGTATGTATGTATGTGTATATATATGTGTGTGTGTGTATGTGTATATATATATATATATATATATATATATATAAAAATATAAAATGTGTTATGGAAACCCCCCCCCGGATAAATCCTGCGATTGCCCCTGTTCAACCCTGTGTTGAGTTAATAAATAGCTTTCGAATCTGCTCATTTTTTTTTTTATATCACAAGTCAAATTAAATAGTGACTTTGGCAGAAACAAATTTTCGTGACCGTGGTCTACTCTCTCTCCCACAGTGTAAATTTTTGGAAGCTGACATTACGGACAAGGATACTTTTAGAGCTATCTCTGATATGCCTCTTCACAAGGATCCTGGTTCTGATGGACTTTCAATGAAATACTAGAAAATACCCTAGGCTGAGATGGCCCCCATTCTCCTTCAATTATACTACTTAATTGATAGACCTTAACCTTCAACACAGTCTCTTGGCACTAGCTATATGAGTTCCTGTCATTATCTCCCCCCATCTCAGTCCTTATCTCTCACCCCCTCTTCTCTCAGTCCACAAATCTCTCTCTCCCCTCATTTTTTATATCTCTCTTCCCCCCGGTCCTTATATCTCTCTTGCACTCTTTCTCATCCCCCTGAGTAGCAGTCTCCACTTGTGTGCTCCTCTCTCTGCGACTGCTTGGGCTGGCTCCCTCTGTTATGATACCCACGGCCTCACCACCAAGCAGTAGACAGTCCTCCTCTGCTTGGGTTTAAGCATGGTGTGGGCATATGGTCGTGGCTGGCATCGGGCTGGGCTGTGCATGACCTCTGATGTCATGTCATGCTGCGCACAGCCGGGGTGCGTCTGAGCCGTCTGCTGCATGTGCTCAGTGCTCCAATCCCAGGATTCAAATCCTGATGATTGTAGGCCAAAATCCCGGGATCCCAGGATTGGCCATCCTAATTGTATCTCTATAAGGCCCAAAGACTCCCTAGGCCCTTTTAGGCATCAACTTTAGCAATTTGGTCTAGCCTTGGGTTTTAGAATAAATGTAAAAAAATCTGCTACCCTATTACTTAAAAAAAAAAGGTTGTACACTGCCCTCATGGCCCTGCACTATGCACCTACGGTGGGCCGAGCCCTCAATACCCTACTTAGGTATCAAACCCCTCCAAAATATCTCTTGCCTTTTGTCGCAACATCCTACCCCTACCTTCACTCAAATGTGCCAACCTGATGCAGTTGGATAGTTGTGATGTGGGTTTTACTTGAGCTGCCACCACGAAGAGTCTTGAATAGCACTCTTGTAATCGCCAAACACTTAAATAACCCTTACAAAGTCTACGTTTATTACATATATGTAGCATGGGCCTCTGCAGGCACATTAATTCATAGAGCACAGAGATAACGTTGATTATTTTATTTTTAGATTTATTGAGAAATATATCCAGGGTTAAGTTACAAAGAGAAACAATGGTAAATAAGTAAGACACACAATTATGAAATATGCACAGGTTGACCTCAAGGAGATAAAAGGGGTAAAAAGTCAGAAAAACCTAAATAATCTTATGTTGAGGTTTCAGGTCATCTGAATGGAGGGAGATCACAGAAAGCAGAAGATGGGATCACTTCTTAGCATAAAGCTCTCTCTTGAAAGTGATCAATCAGCAGTGTGCGCTGCTGAGCCATATAGTTCTACAACACTCCTCCCATAAGCCCCACCTTTTCCAGGCTGCAAGAAGTTACAAATTACGGGGCTAATTCAGACCTGATCACTAGAAAGCGATTTTTGCACTGCAGCGATCAGATAATCACCGCCTACAGGGGGAGTGTATTTTAGCTGTGCAAGTGTGCAAATGTATGTGTAGCAGAGCTGTACAAACAGATCTTGTGCAGTAACTGCACAGTCCAGGTCTTATTCAGCCACTGTGATCACATCAGCCTGTCCGGGACCGGAATTGACATCAGGAACCCCCCCCTGCAAACGCTTGGACACGCCTGCGTTTTTCCAGCCACTCCCTGAAAACGATCAGTTGACACCCACAAATGCCTTCTTCCTGTCAGTCTCCTTGCGTTCGCCCTTGCGAATGGATTGTTTGCACAAACCCATCACTGAGCGGCGATCCACTTTGTACCCGTGCGACGCACCTGCACATTGCGGTGCATACGCATGCGCAGTTTAGACCTGATCGCCTGCTGTGCGAAAACGCAGACTAGCGATCAGGTCTGAATTACCTCCTAGGTGTGTCCAGGGACACTAGTCAGATACCTCTCTGGCAGAATATTGCCTCTCCCCATACTGTTGGTATTGTATGGCAGGAGAGCTGACACTCTCTAGGGGTGGTGTTCTGTTTGCCGGCGGTCGGGCTCCCGGCGCTCAGTATACCGGCGCCGGGAGCCCGACAGCCGGAATACCGACAATTATTTTCCCTCGTGGGGGTCCACGACCCCCATAGAGGGAGAATAAAATAGTGTGGCGCGCGTAGCGCGCCACCGTGCCCGTAGCGTGGCGAGCGCAGCGAGCCCGCAAGGGGCTCATTTGCGCTCGCCAAGCTGTCGGTAAGCCGGCGGTCGGGCTCCCGGCGCCGGGATGCTGGTCGCCGGGAGCCCGACCGCCGGCCAGCCGTAGTGAACCCACTCTCTAGATTGCTTGTCTGTGTCTAATGGCTGGAACAAGCCCCCTTCCCCCTACTGTGAAAAGCAAACGTTCACGTCCCTGTGCCCAAATAGCTTAGAGCAGATCCCGACTAGTTAATCACAGGTGTGTAATTTGTCAGGAGACACCTTTTTCACTCAGAATATACATTACACATTTTAAAAATAGCATTTCATACCAAATAGACATTTATAAAATGTACATATTGGGAGCACTATTGTAATTTCCATACTGGTCACAGCCAGGTTATTATTCATAGGACAGTGATCACTGTTTACCCAGAGCACACAGAATGCATACAGTCACAACACGTGACTTTGACGAATCTCTGTAACCCATGGCAACGCCACACCTTTATACACTTAATATCTCTGCATCTCATCCATTGCCTTAGTACTGAGCTGCAGGGTTGGAGAGACCTTAGTTTATCATATATGGACACAGATAATTTAATTAAAATGGCATATTTTCCTAGATTACTTTATCCCCTGAAAACTCTATCTCTTTTTTTGGTATCTAATAGGGATAATTAAGAAATTAATAGGCTTTTTCACACTTTTATTTTGCAAAATAAAAAGCCCCCTAATCAACCAGATTAAAGTACAGGCGAAAGGCCCATGGTGGTATTAATTTCCCCAATGTGATGTGGTACAACCAGGCGGCTCTTCTCCAACATTTTAGGGATTGGATTCAACATTCCCATCTTTACACGGACACAACTTTGGAACAGGGGTTTTTGGCAGACACTCATCTTGTAGCATTTACATGATAAAGAACGTGACCCTGTAATTCTTAATGCCCGCATACTTATGTCCACCAGGAAGTTATGTTTATTATTACATAAAAGATTTAATGCGTATCCTCATATATCTCAATTTTTGCCCCTATTACAAAACCCTGACTTCCAGAATGGAATAGCAGCTTACCCATTCACCCTCTGGAATTCAGAGGGGATTCACAGTGTTGACCACCTTTTGGACAGATCCACTGGCAGACTGCTTTCTTTTGCACAGACTAGTTTAATGTATAGAGATCTTACATCGCATGACCTGGTATTCTTACAGGCTCAAAGAAAAAGAAGAAAAGCAAATCAACTTTTAATAGCAGCACTCATTCCCTAAATTCTTTTTTGATTACAAATATGATTTATTCAGATATTTTATTAGTAATAGTGTAAACTACGAAAAAGATTCTCAATACCCACATGTGAGATAAGTACCTTTATTATTACCACATATGATGTATTATATGTCCCCTTATTATAAAGGGGACAAATGAGTGAAATGACAGAATAACGTGTAAGAAAAAATAAATTAAATTTATGTGTATAAAGATGTATTTAAAAGAAAGTGCTAGTACGCTGTCTTGATTTATGGATCAATAAATACCTGTGATTCAAGGAATTTTTAAATAGTTTATTTAATTTGTTAAAACAACCACTGACTCTTCCTAGCCAGTGATGTTTATACAGGGTTACAGAATGTATCAGTGTTGTAACATTTCTGATGAATTCTCAGTTTTGTAGATCACAATGCAACATTTGTTGCTATATAGTAAAGTGATGAGAATGTTAGGAACAACACTGCAAATATCCGGATGATAGTTTATCTGTCTGTTTATTTATAAACATGAGGCTCTTATTGCCTTCAATAATCCCGGTATATGATTATACGCTGACAAATTGTTCTTTGATATTGGGTATTATAAATTACCCCTACTGGAATGTGTGCTCACTAGCCACTACTCCTTAATTGATATCCTGCTATTACAGCAATATCCTCGATGAAACTTGCAATTTCGCACAGTGCTATCTTAAAAATAAGCCTGCTTAAGCACCTCTAACTCTTTCTGCACATGTTATATCTGCCCCCCCCTGCAGTGCACATGGGTGGTCATTCCGAGTTGTTCGCTCGCAAGCTGCTTTTAGCAGCATTGCACACGCTAAGCCGCCGCCTACTGGGAGTGAATCTTAGCATAGTAAAATTGCGAACGAAAGATTCGCAATATTGCGATAAGACATCTCTGTGCAGTTTCTGAGTAGCTCGACACTTACTCGGCATCTGCGATCAGTTCAGTGCTTGTCGTTCCAGGTTTGACGTCACAAACACACCCAGCGTTCGCCCAGACACTCCCCCGTTTCTCCAGCCACTCCCGCGTTTTTCCCAGAAACGGTAGCGTTTTTTCCCACACGCCCATAAAACGGCCTGTTTCTGCCCAGAAACACCCACTTCCTGTCAATCTCACTCCGATCGCCTGAGCGATGAAAAAGCCGTGAGTAAAAATCCAAACTTCTTAGCAAATTTACTTGGCGCAGTCGCAGTGCGGACATTGCGCATGCGCACTAAGCGGAAAATCGCTGCGATGCGATGAAATTTTCCGAGCGAACAACTCGGAATGAGAGCCTTGGTTTTGCCCAAATGCTAACAAAAATCCTCCTGCGATCAACTTGGAATTACCCCCATTATCCAGAGATGTGTGCTGAGCGATCTAGCACAGAACGTTCAGCACACATCTCTCCCCCGCTCAGCACACATCTCTCCCCCGCTCAGCACACAGCGCGGGGGAAAAGCTCATTTCACCCAGCGGTGAAATGTGCGATCTCACAAGATTTGGCATGCATTCTAAGCAACTGAGCAGTCATGACTGATTGCTCAGAAATTAAGCACGGATCTCTCGGGGTGTACCCCCCTCTTGTGTAATTAATTGATGTTAATAATGATTTAAAAAAAACAAAGGATCTCCATTGGAGGTGCTTTATTGGTGCATCATAAATCCTTGTAATAAAGCTGCATCATACTTCTGACCTTAGCAAATGACCTCATGAAGGCTGCAAAAATATGGCTGAAAGCCATATAATAAATACTTTAAGAATTCTATTAATTGAGCCTTTAATAGAATAATTGTTAATGGTCTAAAATCTTTAAACAGCATTCTATATTAACATCCTTCTTATTTGACCCATACATTAAAATACAGTAAATATAATCTTTTTTACAAATAAAATCTGTGTTTATACAAATATGCCACCAGGGGGCAGGTTACTGCAAGAAATTGCATTAGGGAGGCATTAAGTACGGAAGACTATATCCTGCTTCAATCAAGAAAACGATTTGATGAGGTTAACCACTTAATGACCATGTGCTTTCATACATGATTATCAGTTCAGTTGGGTGTGACTGTGTTTTCTTTTTGACTTATCATTGTATGTAATTTGTTTGGAATATGATCTAATAGTCAAAATCATGCTTTTTATCTAATGAGAATTATAATTCCAACAACACTGAATACTATAGTTGTTATGAGAGTAACATTGTATCTGATTTTGTGTATTCTATTAAATACGACACTGTGAAAGTGCACAGCATTAATATCATACTGACCAGCATTTGGTCATTTCATTTCGGGAATCTACACGGCTTTGCGGGAAGAGGGCGAGTCCTTGCGACACGCACCCCATTTTTATCACTCTGGGGGCATGCCCAGCACTCCCGGAAAAGCTAGGCTGCCCCAGGGACTCACCTCACACTGTAAAGTGCATATTAGACTTGGAAACAGACATAGCACTGCATATTAGACTTGCAATCAGATGTGTGCACTGCAAATTAGGCTTGGCATCAGATATGGCACTGGGTGTGGTATGTTTGATCAGGAGACCGCCGGTCAGCATACCGATGCCGGGATCCTGGCAGCGGAATCCCGGTGGGTGGTGGCGAGTGCAGCAAGCCCCTTGCGGGCACACTGCGCTTGCCACGCTGCGGGCTCGGTGGCAACTTATGGGTTCTATTCCTACTCTATGGGTGTCGTAAACACCCACGAGTGGGTATAGTCTCGTTGGTTGGCTTGCTGACCGTCGGGATTGTGAGTTGGCGGGATGTAGGGGGAGGTTATGTGACCATCGGTCTTGGCATCAGATATAGCACTGTATATTTGACATAGCACCAGATGTGCCACTGCATATTAGACTTGGCACCAGACATTCTTTATTTCTCTAACGTCCTAGAGGATGCTGGGACTCCGTAAGGACCATGGGGAATAGACGGGAGACATGGGCACTTTGAATTGAACTCTGGGTGTGCACTGGCTCCTCCCTCTATGCCCCTCCTCCAGACCTCAGTTTTAGACTGTGCCCAGAGGAAGATGGGTGCACTGCAGGGAGCTCTCCTGAGTTTCCTGCTAAGAAAGCATTTTGTTAGGTTTTTTTTCTTATTTTCAGGGAGCTCTGCTGGCAACAGACTCTCTGCATCGAGGGACTGAGGAGAGAGGAGCAGACCTACTTAAATGATAGGCTCTGCTTCTCGGCTACTGGACACCATTAGCTCCAGAGGGAGTGGAACACAGGTTCGTCCTGGGCGTTCATCCCAGAGCGAGCGCCTCCGTTCTCCTCACAGAGCCGGAAGAAACGAAGAAAGAAGACTACTGAGGCGGCAGAAGCCTTCAGGTGCTTCACTGAGGTAACGCACAGCACTGCAGCTGTGCGTCATTGCTCCCATACACCTCACACACTCCGGTCACTGTAAGGGTGCAGGGTGCAGGGGGGGCGCCCTGGGCAGCAATAGAATACCTCTCCTATGGCAAATGACTATATACATGTACAGGTGGGCACTGTACATGTATATAAAAGAGCCCCCGCCATATATTATTAAGTTTGAGCGGGACAGAAGCCCGCCACCGAGGGGGCGGGGCTACTCCCTCAGCACTCACCAGCGCCATTTTCTCTCCACAGCACCGCTGAGAGGAAGCTCCCCGGACTCTCCCCTGCTTGACACACTGTGAAAGAGGGTTTTAAAGTAGAGGGGGGGGGGGGGGGGGGGGCACATATTTGGCGATTATACATTACAGCAGCGCTACTGGGTAAACATACTGTGTTTTTTCCTGGGTCATATAGCGCTGGGGTGTGTGCTGGCATACTCTCTCTCTGTCTCTCCAAAGGGCCTAGGGGGGAACCTGTCTTCAGATAAGAGATTCCCTGTGTGTGTGGAGTGTGTCGGTACGTGTGTGTCGACATGTTTGACGATGAAGGCTCACCTAAGGAGGAGAGGGTGTGCATGGTTGTCAGGTCGCCGTCGGCAACGCTGACACCGGACTGGGTGGATATGTGGAATGTCTTGAATGCAAATGTAAATTTATTGCATAAGAGGTTAGACAAGACTGAGGCTAGGGAGCAGTCAGGTAGTCAGACCATGCCTGTCCCAGTGGCACCGGGACCTTCTGGGTCTCAAAAACGCTCTATCTCCCAGATTACTGACACAGATACCGACACGGACTCAGACTCTAGTGTCGACTATGAGGATGCAAAATTACAGCTAAAGGTGGCAAAAGGTATTCGTTACATGATTATTGCCATTAAAGAGGTTTTGCATATCACTGAAGAACCCCCTGTCCCTGACACGAGGGTACACATGTATAAAGGGAAAAAGCCTGAGGTCGCTTTTCCATCCTCATTTGAGCTAAGCGAATTGTGCGAAAAAAGGCTTGGGAATCTCCAGATAGGAGACTACAAGTTCCCAAAAGGATTCTTATGGCGTATCCCTTTCCACAAAAGGACAGGATACGATGGGAATCTTCGCCTAAAGTAGACAAGGCACTGACACGCTTGTCCAAGAAGGTGGCACTGCCTTCCCAGGATACAGCTACCCTCAAGGATCCTGCTGATCGTAAGCAGGAGGTTACCATGAAGTACATTTACACACATTCCGGTACATTCCGGTACACATCGGCCTGGGTTTGTAGTGCTGTCGCAGCATGGACAGATTCCTTGTCTACGGAGATTGACACCCTAGAGAAGGATACCATTCTAATGACCCTAGAGCATATCAAATATGCTGCTTTATATATGCGGGATGCTCAAAGAGACATTTGTTTACTAAGCTCCAGAATAAATGCTATGTCTATTTCTGCTAGGCGACTCTTGTGGACCCGACAGTGGACGGGGGATGCCGACTCAAAGCGGCATATGAAGTCGTTGCCTTACAAGGGAGAGGAGTTGTTTGGAGAAGGCCTCTCGGACCTTGTCTCTACTGCTACGGCCGGTAAATCGAATTTCTTACCTTATGTTCCCCCGCAACATACTAAGAAGGCACCTCATTATCAAATGCAGTCCTTTCGTTCAAATAAAGCAAGAAGGTACGGGGATCGTCATTTCTTGCCAGAGGTAGAGGCAAGGCAAAAAAGCTGCACACAGCTAGTTCCCAGGAGCAGAAGTCCTCCCCTACGTCTGCAAAATCCACCGCATGACGCTGGGGCTTCCCTGGGGGAGTCAGCTCAAGTGGGGGCACGTCTTCGACTTTTCAGCCAAGTCTGGGTTCACTCACAGGTGGATCCCTGGGCAATAGAGATTGTTTCTCAGGGATACAGGCTGAAATTCGAAGAGGTGCCTCCTCGCTGGTTTTTCAAATCGGCTCTGCCAGCTTCTCCGTCAGAGAGGGAGTTAGTGTTGACTGCAATTCAAAAATTGTATCTTCAACAGGTGATAGTCAAAGTTCCTCTTCTCCAGCAAGGGAAGGGGTATTACTCAACCCTGTTTGTGGTCCCGAAACCGGACGGTTCGGTCAGACCCATTTTGAATCTAAAATCCCTAAACCTGTACTTGAAGAAGTTCAAGTTCAAAATGGAATCGCTCAGAGCGGTCATCGCCAGCCTGGAGGGGGGGGATTGGATGGTGTCCCTGGACATAAAGGATGCATACCTTCATGTTCCGATTTTCCCTCCTCACCAGGCGTTCCTGAGATTTGCAGTACAGGACTGTCATTACCAATTTCAGACGTTGCCGTTTGGGCTTTCCACGGCCCCGAGAATTTTCACCAAGGTAATGGCGGAAATGATGGTGCTCCTGCGCAAGCAGGGTGTCACAATTATCCCATACTTGGAAAAGGCGAGATCTCGGGAGAAGTTACTGGACAGCGTGTCACTGTCTGTGAAGGCGTTACAGCAGCATGGTTGGATTCTCAATCTTCCGAAGTACCAACTGGTTCCTACAACGCGTCTGACCTTTTTGGGCCTGATTCTGGACATAGACCAGAAGAGGGTTTTTCTTCCGATGGAAAAGGCTCAGAAGCTCATGGCTCTGGTCAGGAACCTATTAAAGCCAAAAAAGGTTTCGGTGCATCACTGCACACGTGTCCTGGGGAAGATGGTGGCATCTTACGAGGCCATCCCCCTCGGCAGGTTCCATGCGAGGACTTTTCAATGGGACCTACTGGACAAATGGTCCAGGTCTCATCTACACATGCATCAAAGGATCACCCTGTCTACCAGAGCCAGGGTATCTCTCCTGTGGTGGCTGCACAGTGCTCACCTCCTAGAGGGCCGCAGGTTCGGCATTCAGGACTGGATCCTGGTGACCACGGACGCGAGCCTCCGAGGTTGGGGAGCAGTCACACTGGGAAGAAGTTTCCAAGGTCTCTGGTCAAGTCTAGAGACTTGTCTCCACATCAACGTCCTGGAGTTGAGGGCCATATACAACGCCCTGCGTCAAACGGAAGAATTACTTTGCAACAAGCCGGTCCTGATTCAGTCGGACAATGTCACAGCAGTGGCTCAGGTAAACCGCCAAGGCGGCACAAGGAGCAGAGTGGCAATGGCAGAAGCCACCAGGTTTCTTCGCTGGGCGGAAGATCATGTAAGCGCACTGTCAGCAGTGTTCATTCCGGGAGTGGACAACTGGGAAGCGGACTTCCTCAGCAGACACGACCTGCATCCGGGAGAGTGGGGACTTCATCAGGAAGTCTTCGCACAGATCGTGGGTCAGTGGGGACTGCCCCAAATAGACATGATGGCGTCCCATCTCAACAAAAAGTTAAAGCGGTATTGCGCCAGATCAAGAGACCCTCAGGCGGTAGCGGTGGACGCCCTGGTGACACCTTGGGTGTTCAGGTCGGTCTATGTGTTTCCTCCTCTTCCTCTCATACCCAAGGTGTTGAGAATAATAAGACAAAGAGGAGTGAAAGCAATCCTCGTGGCTCCGGATTGGCCACGAAGGACTTGGTATCCAGATCTGCAGGAGTTGCTCACAGAAAATCCGTGGCCTCTTCCTCTACGGCAGGACCTGCTGCAACAGGGGCCCTGTCTGTTCCAAGACTTCCCGCGGCTGCGTTTGACGGCATGGCGGTTGAACGCCGGATCCTAGCGGAAAAAGGTATTCCGGATAAGGTCATTCCTACCCTGATCAAGGCTAGGAAGGACGTGACATCAAAACATTATCACCGCATATGGAGAAAATATGTTTCTTGGTGTGAGGCCAGGAATTCTCCTACGGAGGAGTTCCATTTGGGCCGTCTCCTTCACTTCCTTCAGACTGGAGTGAATTTGGGACTAAAATTGGGGTCCATAAGGGTTCAAATTTTGGCCTTATCCATTTTCTTTCAAAAAGAATTGGCTTCTCTTCATGAAGTACAGACGTTTGTGAAGGGAGTACTGCATATTCAGCCTCCTTTTGTCACGATCCGGGTATCTGGACGCCATTTCTTACCCATCAGATGCCTCCTAAGGCTGGCTCAGCGCTCCAGGACCGGATCCCATCTGTTATCCTAATGTTCACATTCCTGCATCCTCTCCTGTCTCTCTGAGACGCTGTCACAGTAACGCCTTATTACATCTGGCATGGCGTCTCCCGCGGCCTCCGCCGCCGTCCCTGAGCTTCTGCATGCAGAGTGTCAGAGTGGCGATTACGTCAGCCGCGGCCTCCGCTGTGTCCGCGTGGTTGGATGTGCACTTGTCAGCCTGGCGTCTCCTGTCTCCAGTGGCCGGCGCCGCCATTACTGTTTTCATTACCACATGGATTACAAACCAAACTTCCCTCCAAGTGTCTGCATGGGCGCAGCCATCTTGGATTCTGTCAGCTGATCATTTCCTCCAATCTGTTGTCAGTATTGTTAATCTGCATAATTGCCTAGCCAATCCCTTCCTTGCTGCAGGTATAAATACACTGTGCCTGAGCAAGGAAGGCGTCAGTGCTTTGGTTGTCAAACCTAGTTCCTGTTTGTCTCTCTCCTGTGATTGTCTTCCAGGTTCCAGCTCCTGTCTCAAGACTTCCACCATAGAGACCCGCACCAGCATTCCACCTGCGGTGTAGCCTGACTCTCCAATCCATTGTGGATTCATCTGTTTCCAGCTACAACATTACCTGCTTCCAGCTCAGCTTCCAGCAGAGTACAGCTTCCCTTAAAGGGCCGGTGTCCTTTCTACACTTTACCACTCTCCACCGGTATTATTATTTCTCCGCTCTCAAGTTCTACATTTCAGTTCATATTTCATCGCTCCCAAGTTCATTTATTATTTAACTGGTTCCAGCCAGTATCCACTCCGTGCTAACAACAGTCTGGTTCCAGCCAGTATCCACAGCAGCTGTTTTACCTTCAGCAACCTAGCTTTTCCTGGAACACCAGCTGGCACAATCCTGGGTTATCTCCATTGCTACAGTCGGGCCTGGTAAGGACTTTCCATCTAGAAGATCATAAGAACTATCTCACACTACCAGTGCCCTGTGGCTCCTGCCATCCTGTAGTACCCAGGAACTGTATTTATTATTTGCTGACTTTTACGTTTTCTTTTACTGCTGCTGTGTTGCGGAGTTGTCATAATAAACATCATTGACTTTTATCTAAGTTGTCGTGGTCACGCCTTCGGGCAGTTATTATTCATGTTACTTACATGTCCAGGGGTCTGATACAACCTCCCAGGTTCCGGTACATCTCAGCCCCTACAACTGAGGCTGCCTCCCGTCAGCTCAGGCCCTCAGTTGTGACAGTAAGCACTGACCTAATGAATCCAGCCGGAGACCAGGATCAAGCGGCCAGGCCGATGCAAGAACTGGCAGCCCGACTAGAACATCAGGAGGCTGCACAGGGCCACATCATCCGCTGTCTCCAGGATCTCTCTACTCGGCTGGATGGGATTCAGACAACTCTCCGTGGATCAGGCGCATCTGGTGCGTCAACCACAGTGACTCCAGCTATAACCCCACCCACCTTACCCATTTCTGCTCCACGTCTTCATCTTCCAACGCCAGCAAAATTTGACGGATCTCCAAGATTCTGCAGGGGATTTCTCAACCAGTGTGAGATTCAGTTTGAGCTACAACCTGGCAATTTTCCCAGTGACCGTACAAAAATTGCCTACATCATCTCTCTTCTGAGTGGCTCCGCCCTTGACTGGGCATCACCGTTATGGGAGAGGTCCGACACCCTGCTATCTTCTTACACTGCATTCGTGTCAACATTCAGGCGCATCTTCGACGAGCCAGGCGGGTAACCTCAGCTTCATCCGAGATTCTCCGTTTACGCCAGGGGTCACGTACTGTAGGACAATATCTGATACAGTTCCAGATCCTGGCATCCGAACTGGCATGGAACGACGAGGCCCTGTATGCTGCATTCTGGCATGGCTTATCTGAGCTTATTAAAGATGAGTTAGCTACCAGAGACTTACCTTCTAAGTTAGATGAGCTAATCTCACTCTGCACGAAAGTTGATTTACGTTTCAGAGAGAGAGCAACTGAGCGTGGAAGATCATCTGCTCCAAAATCTTCTGCTCCTCCTCCTCGTCAACTGTCACCATCTAAAGATGAGCCCATGCAAATTGGCCGTTCCCGTTTAACTCCTGCTGAGCGCCGAAGACGTCTCTCTGAGTCTCTTTGTCTTTACTGTGCAGCTCCGTCTCACACCATCAATGCCTGTCCCGAACGTCCGGGAAAACTCCAAACCTTAGCTCGCCCAGGAGAGGGCCGGCTAGGAGTAATGATCTCCTCTCCATCTCCTCATGATTGTAATCTCCCAGTCTCGCTTCAAGTTGCTCAACGTTATCGGAACGTCATTGCTCTCCTTGATTCCGGAGCAGCTGGGAACTTTATTACTGAAGCCTATGTTAAACGGTGGTCCCTACCCACCGAGAGACTTCCTTCCTCCTTTTCCTTAACTGCCGTGGATGGCAGTAACATTTTTGATACTGTTATTGCTCTAAGGACTCTACCAGTTCGTCTGAGAGTGGGAGTTCTTCATTCCGAACTTATTTCACTTTTAGTGATTCCAAGAGCCACACATCCTGTGGTCCTGGGCCTTCCATGGCTCCGTCTTCACAATCCTACAATTGATTGGACGACTACGCAAATCCTGGCATGGGGTTCCTCCTGTACAGAGACATGTTTGTTTAAAGTATTGCCTGTCTGTTCTTCCTCCCCCAGGTCGTCTGATGTTCCACCTCCTCCATATCAAGATTTCACGGATGTGTTCAGTAAAGCTTCTGCTGATATCCTTCCTCCTCATAGAGAATGGGACTGCCCGATTGATCTCGTTCCAGGGAAGGTTCCACCTCGAGGCCGAACTTATCCGTTGTCTCTGCCTGAGACGCATTCTATGGAGGAATACATTAAAGAGAACGTAGCAAAGGGGTTCATTCGACCTTCTTCTTCCCCAGCCGGCGCAGGCTTCTTTTTTGTAAAAAAGAAAGATGGTGGTCTGCGGCCGTGCATCGACTACAGAGGTTTGAACGACATTACCATCAAGAACCGTTATCCTTTACCCCTGATTACTGAGCTCTTTGACAGAGTTAGCGGAGCTACCATCTTTACAAAGCTGGACTTGCGAGGTGCATACAATCTAATCCGGATCCGTGAGGGTGACGAGTGGAAGACCGCCTTTAACACCCGTGACGGACATTATGAGTACCTCGTCATGCCCTTCGGATTGAGCAATGCTCCAGCTGTCTTCCAGCATTTTGTCAATGAGATTTTCAGAGACATTCTATACCGTCATGTCGTGGTCTATCTAGACGATATCCTCATTTTTGCCAACGATTTAGAGGAACATCGTTTTTGGGTTAAAGAGGTTCTGTCCCGTCTCCGTGTCAATCATCTCTATTGCAAATTAGAAAAATGCGTCTTTGAAGTCAAGTCCATTCCGTTTCTAGGGTACATTGTGTCCGGTTCCGGACTAGAGATGGATCCTGAGAAACTACAAGCAATTCAGAATTGGCCGGTACCCTTAACCCTCAAAGGGGTCCAGAGGTTCTTAGGGTTCGCCAATTATTACCGAAAGTTTATACGAGACTTTTCCACCATTGTGGCGCCTATTACTGCTTTCACCAAGAAGGGTGCTAACCCGTCCAAGTGGTCTGAAGAAGCCATGCAAGCTTTTCATCTTTTAAAACAGAGGTTCATCTCTGCGCCTGTCCTGAAACAGCCTGACATCGACTCTCCTTTCATCCTAGAGGTGGATGCCTCCTCCGTTGGAGTAGGAGCGGTGTTATCTCAGAGGGCTAAAGATGGCCATTTACATCCTTGCAGTTTCTTCTCCCGGAAGTTCTCCCCAGCTGAGCGCAACTATGCCATTGGCGACCAGGAGTTGCTAGCCATCAAGCTCGCTCTAGAAGAGTGGAGGTATCTGTTGGAGGGAGCTTCTCATTTAATCACCATACTTACAGACCACAAGAACCTTTTATACCTGAAGGGCGCACAATGTCTCAACCCTCGTCAGGCCAGATGGGCACTTTTCTTTTCCAGGTTCGACTTTAAACTCCAGTTCTGTCCGGGCTCTCAGAATCGCAAGGCCGATGCCCTTTCCCGCTCATGGGAGCAAGAAAATGAGTCAGAGTCTTCAGACAAGCATCCTATTATAAATCCGTTGGCATTCTCCACGGTAGGGATGGACTCTACGCCCCCATCAGGGAAAAGTTTTGTGAAGCCGATGCTAAGGAAGAAGCTCATGCATTGGGCCCATGCTTCCCGTTTTGCCGGACATACAGGTATCCAAAAAACCCTGGAGTTTATCTCTAGGTCCTATTGGTGGCCAACTCTGAAAAAGGACGTCTTGGAGTTTATTGCATCTTGCCCAAAGTGTGCCCAACATAAAGTATCCCGCCAGTCGCCTGCGGGGCAACTGGTTCCACTATCCGTTCCCCGTCGACCATGGACCCACTTGTCGATGGATTTCATTACAGACTTACCCATGTGCAACAAGTTCAATACCATCTGGGTGGTAGTTGACCGGTTCACCAAGATGGCACACTTCATTCCTCTCACCGGTCTTCCGTCAGCTTCCAAGTTGGCTCAAGTATTCATACAAGAGATCTTCCGACTCCACGGTCTTCCTGAAGAAATTATCTCAGATCGAGGAGTTCAATTCACAGCCAAATTCTGGCGAAGTTTATGTCAAGTCCTCCAAGTCAAGCTAAAGTTTTCCACGGCTTACCATCCTCAGACCAATGGTCAAACCGAGAGGGTGAATCAGGACTTGGAGGCCTTCCTCCGCATCTATGTGTCCTCCTCTCAAGATGACTGGGTTCAATTACTTCCCTGGGCCGAGTTCTGTCATAACAACCAGTATCATTCTTCATCTGCTTCAACACCATTCTTCACTAACTTTGGATTCCACCCTAAAGTCCCTGAGTTCCAACCGCTTCCAGCAACTTCTGTTCCCGCAGTGGATATCACCTTGCATCAGTTTGCCAATATCTGGAAGAGCGTACGATCAGCTCTGCTCAAGGCATCGTTCAGGTACAAGAAGTTTGCGGATAAGAAGCGTCGAGCAGTTCCTGCTCTCAAGGTGGGTAATCGGGTATGGTTATCCACGAAGAATTTGAGGTTAAGAGTTCCCAGTATGAAGTTTGCACCTCGCTATATCGGTCCTTTCAAGATTGAACAAGTCATCAATCCTGTTGCTTACAGACTCCAGTTGCCTCCCTTCTTAAAAATACCCAGGACATTCCATGTTTCCCTGTTGAAACCGCTGATCTTGAATCGGTTTCATTCCTCACTTCCTCCAACTCCGAAAGTCCAAACTCAACGAGGCGTTGAGTATGAAGTGGCCAAGATCCTGGACTCACGTCACCGTTACGGTCAACTACAATATCTTATTGACTGGAAGGGTTATGGTCCTGAGGAACGTTCATGGACCAATGCTTCTGATGTCCATGCTCCTGCCTTGGTCCGGAGATTCCATTCCAAGTTTCCTCAAAAGCCAAAGAAGTGTCCTGGGGCCACTCCTAAAGGGGGGGGTGCTGTCACGATCCGGGTATCTGGACGCCATTTCTTACCCATCAGATGCCTCCTAAGGCTGGCTCAGCGCTCCAGGACCGGATCCCATCTGTTATCCTAATGTTCACATTCCTGCATCCTCTCCTGTCTCTCTGAGACGCTGTCACAGTAACGCCTTATTACATCTGGCATGGCGTCTCCCGCGGCCTCCGCCGCCGTCCCTGAGCTTCTGCATGCAGAGTGTCAGAGTGGCGATTACGTCAGCCGCGGCCTCCGCTGTGTCCGCGTGGTTGGATGTGCACTTGTCAGCCTGGCGTCTCCTGTCTCCAGTGGCCGGCGCCGCCATTACTGTTTTCATTACCACATGGATTACAAACCAAACTTCCCTCCAAGTGTCTGCATGGGCGCAGCCATCTTGGATTCTGTCAGCTGATCATTTCCTCCAATCTGTTGTCAGTATTGTTAATCTGCATAATTGCCTAGCCAATCCCTTCCTTGCTGCAGGTATAAATACACTGTGCCTGAGCAAGGAAGGCGTCAGTGCTTTGGTTGTCAAACCTAGTTCCTGTTTGTCTCTCTCCTGTGATTGTCTTCCAGGTTCCAGCTCCTGTCTCAAGACTTCCACCATAGAGACCCGCACCAGCATTCCACCTGCGGTGTAGCCTGACTCTCCAATCCATTGTGGATTCATCTGTTTCCAGCTACAACATTACCTGCTTCCAGCTCAGCTTCCAGCAGAGTACAGCTTCCCTTAAAGGGCCGGTGTCCTTTCTACACTTTACCACTCTCCACCGGTATTATTATTTCTCCGCTCTCAAGTTCTACATTTCAGTTCATATTTCATCGCTCCCAAGTTCATTTATTATTTAACTGGTTCCAGCCAGTATCGACTCCGTGCTAACAACAGTCTGGTTCCAGCCAGTATCCACAGCAGCTGTTTTACCTTCAGCAACCCAGCTTTTCCTGGAACACCAGCTGGCACAATCCTGGGTTATCTCCATTGCTACAGTCGGGCCTGGTAAGGACTTTCCATCTAGCAGATCATAAGAACTATCTCACACTACCAGTGCCCTGTGGCTCCTGCCATCCTGTAGTACCCAGGAACTGTATTTATTATTTGCTGACTTTTACGTTTTCTTTTACTGCTGCTGTGTTGCGGAGTTGTCATAATAAACATCATTGACTTTTATCTAAGTTGTCGTGGTCACGCCTTCGGGCAGTTATTATTCATGTTACTTACATGTCCAGGGGTCTGATACAACCTCCCAGGTTCCGGTACATCTCAGCCCCTACAACTGAGGCTGCCTCCCGTCAGCTCAGGCCCTCAGTTGTGACACCTTTTGTATCTCCGGTGGTGCCTTGGGACCTTAACGTGGTGTTACGGTTACGGTTCCTTAAGTTACCTTGGTTTGAACCACTCAAAATGGTGGAATTGATGTACCTCACTTGGAAAGTGGTCATGTTGTTAGCCTTAGCTTCTGCAAGGCGAGTTTCGGAATTAGCGGCTTTGTCACATAAAAGCCCCTATCTGGTTTTTCATGTGGATAGGGCGGAGTTGAGAACTCATCCTCA